>NC_133331.1:253756110-254056110 GCF_042186555.1 Aquarana catesbeiana
CGATGGAGCTGCAGTTATGAGTGGCGTAATTGGTGGTGTACAAGCAAAGTTTCAGAAAAAACATCCTGAAGCTATTTATGTTCACTGTTATGCCCATGAACTAAACCTTGTACTCTGCTATACCTGTAAAACAATCCCAGAGGCTTCAGATTTTTTTCAAACACTAGAAAACCTTTATACTTTTTTTAGTGTTTCTTTTACACAGCACCAAAAGTTCATTGATGTTCAGGCGCAACTTGGACTAAAAGAAACAGAACTAGTACAGCTCTCAGAGACACGTTGGTCTTGCCAGATACGTTCCATTACTGCCCTAATACGCAACTTTACAGCTGTTGTGCAGTGTCTTAAAGAGGAGAAATCTGCAATAGCCACTGGCTTGTTGATTAAATTACGCAGGTTATCAATGCGTTACTGCCTTTTTGCATTTGAATTGTTACTGGGTACTACAGAAGGTTTCCATAAGTTGCTTCAGAAGGAAAACCTAGATTTGTCTACTGCATTAGAGTATAAAAAAGATGTTTGTACTTCATTAAGATCTCTAAGAACCAATGCCAAATCAAGAGATATACTTCAAAAAGCTGTTTCTTTGTTTGACACTGACACTGAGAATCCACAAACATCCAGGCAAATTAAAAAACCAAGAATGATGGAAGACTTTGTGTATGAAGCCAGACCAACACCACGTGATCATTTGTCAAGTGAAGATGATCTTAGAACAAAAATCTTTTACCCTTGCTTGGACCGAATGCTCTCTGAACTTGACCATCGTTTCTCAAGCATTAAAGAAACTTTGGTCAAGGGCATTGAGGCATGCAACCCACTTTCTTCATCTTTTCTGTCAGAAGACATAAAGGCACTTGCACAACATTACAAAATTGATCTGCACTATGAAGAAGTAGTTGTTGCTAAAAACTTCTTTGAACGCAAAAAACAGGAAGGTGTGGTACTAACAGTACAGCACATTTGCAAACTTTTGGATCCTTTAATGTTTCCAACGGTTAAAAAAATCATGCAAATTGTCCTAACAATTCCTGTGAGCAGCTGCTCTTGCGAAAGATCATTTAGTGCTTTGAGACGTCTTCATACATGGCTCAGAGGTACAATGGGGCAAGCAAGGCTTCATCATCTTGCTGTTCTTTCCATTGAAAAGGGCGTTTTGGAATCGGTGTCTGATGAATGTGTAATTGATCATTTTGGTAACAAACGATCACGAAGGCATACCTTGGTTCTATCAAGAGATTAACCATTACAAGCACTTCAGCTGCCTCAGTAAATTGAATTTGCTCCTGGCTGAAACTAATATTCTAAACTATACCTATAGTAGGGGTAGGGTAGCTAAAGAATAACAGTTAATGGTGGTTGGCTGTTTGGGATGCTATGTACAGTATCTCACAAAATAAGTACCCATACACCTCACATTTTTGTAAATATAGCTTTTCATGTGACAACACTGAAGAAATTACACTTTGCTACAATTGAAAGTAAAAGTAGTGAGTGTGCGGCTTGTATAACAGTGTAAATTTGCTGTCCCCTCAAAATAACTCAACACACAGCCATTAATGTCTAAACCGCTGGCAACAAAAATGAGTTTACCCCTAAGTGCAAATGTCAACATTGGGTCCACTCCAAAGTCTTAATATTTTGTGTGGTCACCAATTTCTCGCACTGCTTTAACCCTTTTGTGCATGGGAGTTCACTGGAGCTTCAAGGTTGCTACTGGAGTCCTCTGGCTCTTCCACTCCTCCATGACGACATCACGGAGCGGAGCTGTTGAATGTTTGATACCTTCCGCTCCTCCACTTGCAGTTTGAGGATGCCCCAACGATGCTCAATCTGGTTTAGGTATGGAGATATGCTTGGCCAGTCCATCACCTTTAAACTCCTAAGTCTATTTTCCAAAGACAACCCTTGGATATGGCGCTGAAAACGTGCACTCTCTGACTCAACTTCTTTGGTCGACCATTGGCGAGGCCTGATCTGAGTTTAACCTGTCCTGCTAAACCGCTGTATGTTCTTGGCCACCATGCTTCGGCTCAGTTTCAGGTTATTCGCAATCTTGGAGCCAAGGCCATCTTTATATAGAGATCCTCAGTTCTTTCCCATGAGGTGCCACCGTGGCATGTATTTAGATCTTCCAGTATCAGAGCGATAACACCAAGTTTCACACCTGAGACCTTGTTGTAACACTAGCGACTAACGAATCACATGAAACTGGGACGGAAAATGGCAAATTTGGCCCAATTTACCCCCCAATTTGGGGGGTATACTCTTGCCAGCAGTTTAGACCTTAATGTATGCGTTATTTTGAGGGGACAAATTTACACTGTTATACAATCTGTACACTCACAAATTGTAGCAAACTGACATTTCTTCAGTGTTGTCAGATGTAAAGATAGAATAAAAGATTTACAAAAATGTGAGGGGTGTACTCTTGTGAGATGCTATATGTACCCCTTTATTGCAAAATTATTTCCTACAGTAAGACAATGTCTGAACAAGTACAATTGTTAGTGAATTTAATCGAATGTATGCCATAGTAGCAGACAAAGCAAGGAAGGGATAAAAGAAGGCAGCAACTTTGTATCTGTGCAAGCAATGTTCAACCAGACACAAGTGCTGTCAAATCTTTCAGTTCACAAAATCCCAGGAAATGTTCTAAGTGCAGATCCAATAATAGAAAATCTTGAAAAGATTCTCTGGCGTATCACTTGTGTAGACAATCTCTTCTCTGTCTTACTCAGACATCAAAAATTAGTTACCGAAAATGGAATATTGTATACTACAGTTTAAAAATGATGGCACTTTACAGTACAGATTGTTTACTATATGGTTAACGAGTTGTAATATTTGTAGTTTTACTACAACAAATTGTTTGCACTTTTATTTAAAGTTTTAAACTGGTGTATTTTCAACTCATGAAGCAACTTGCACTTTTTTTTTTGGTTTGTTTTTCAAGAAACTCCAAATTGTAGTGAATCAAAATATAAATGGCAAAGATCAAGCTATGGATACTACTAGTACTACAGTCGATTTTGGAGAATTTCTCCATATTGGTTATTTTTACCTCCATTTAGCATTTTGATCTTTGCTATCGTTTGGAGTTTATTGAATAAACCACTGTTATGTGTTAAATAAGTGTTATAACAAGTGTCCTAAATATCGACAAAGAAACCCATGCCATGTTTAGGGTATTCTCTCCTTCCAATGTACCTCTATGAGTCTGATCCTAAAAGTGGGATAGTTCTATCTATACTATAGTCTATAGGCACCAAAATAACTTTAGCTTAATGAACCATTTTTTGTGTATTATTAATCCTGCCCCTGCAATCTGTCTCACTGCTCAATTCTCTGCCATTTAGCTGTTAAATCACTGAATATTTTTTTATTTTTTTGGTTTTCAGCCTAGTCATAACCCTGCCTTGTGTGACTAACACAGCTTCCTTAAAATGTTGCTGTCAAGAGACATCTAATGTTTAGACTTCCTTTACTGTACATTGGGGTTGATTTTCTAAAACTAGAGTGCAAAATGTGGTGCATCTGTGCATAGTAACCAATCAGCTTCCAGGTGGTATTGTGAAAGCTGAACTGAACAAGCTGAAGTTAGAAGCTGATTGGCTACCGTGCACAGCTGCACCAGATATTGCACTCTACTGTTTGGTGTTTAAAAGTTATCTCCTGCACTGTAATTTGCCTTTAGGGGACACCTCCCGTATCGTATGTGCCTAAGGTTAAATTTACAGAGGAGATTAAAAACCTCTACAGTGAGCAAATTCTGATGGGAAAATTAAACCCTTTTTTTTTCATGGCTGTGTCAGTCACATTCAGGGGAGGTGTAACTAGGGCTGCCTGCATCCATTCAAAGGACAGAAACAAAAGTGTTTCAACGCCTAAATGGCAGAGAAACTAAAGGTGTATGGGTGGGGTGGTCTATACACAAATGGATTAAGCTAATTTTGTTGCCTCTTACCTATAGTATCCCTTTTAGTAGTGAATGGACATGTGTAAACTGCCTTTTATGGATAGTTTTGGACTTCAAGATTTTAAACTGATGTTTATTTCACATCAGTCAGTACCTTGTACTTTTTTGGTTGTTTTTTTCACTAAACTCAAAATTCTAGTGAACCAGAACCAAAAAGGCAAAGATCAAGCTAAAATTGGCAAGCTATGGCTACAAGGCGAGTTTGATAATTTCTCCATATTAGCTATTTTTACCTGCATTTTGCTCTTTGCTATAGTTTGGCATTTATTGAATAAACCCGCTATGTGTTAAATGAGTCTTGTATAACACATCACGTGTCTTAAATATTGCCTATGACACCCATGAGGCATGGGTTCATTGAGGTTGACTGGAATGAGAGAATAACCTAAACATGGCCATGTCCATGCCATGTTTAGGGTATTTTCTCCTTCCAGTCTACCTCTATGACCCTTGGGCCTTGTTCACACCTATGCATTTTTATTGTTTTTTTGCATTTTGCAGATTTGCACTACAGTCTATTTAACATTGTTTCCAATGAAGCACACTCTGTAGTGCAAATATGCAAAAAGCACTAAAAATGCATAGGTGTGAATCAGGCCTAAAAGTGGGATAGTTCTACAATATTTAAAAATATACTATAGGCACCAAAATAACTTTAGCTTAATGAAGCACTTTTGGTGTATGAATCATGCCCCTGCATTCCTACATGCTGTCCCACGGCTCAATTCTCTGCCATTTAGCAGTTAAATAACAGATTTTTTTATTTTTTTTGTCTTTCGGCTTGACTGAGTCTAGTCATGCCTTGTGTCAGTCACTCACACAGCCTCCCTAAAATTTTGCTGTCAAGAGACATCCAATGTTTAGAATTCCTTTACTGTACATTGGGGTTGATTTTCTAAAACTAGAGTGCAAAATATGGTGCATTTGTGCATAGTAACCAATCAGCTTCCAGGTGGTATTGTGAAAGCTGAACTGAACAAGCTGAAGTTGGAAGCTGATTGGCTACCGTGCACAGCTGCACCACCAGATTTTGCACTCTGTTTTGTGTTTACAATTTCTCATCTGATTCATGCACTGTAATTTGCCTGTAGGAGCCACCTCCTGTATGTCATGTGCTTAAGGTTCAATTTACAGAGGACTCAGAGGAGATTAAAAACCTCTACAGTGTGCAAATTCTTATGGGAAAATTAAACCCTTTTTTCATGGCTGTGTGAGTTGTCAGTCACATCCTGGGGACGAGGTTTAACTAGGGCTGCCTCACCTGCATCCATTCCATGGACAGAAACAAAAGTGATTAAACGCCTAAATGGCAGAGAAACTAAAGGTGTATGGTCTATACACAAACTGATTGAGCTAGTTTTGTTGTCGATTACTTGTAGTATCCCTTCTAGTAGCGAATTGATGTGTGTAAGCTGCATTTTATGGGTAGTTTTTGAATTTTATATTTAAACAGATGTGTATTTCACATCAGTGAGTACCTTGCACTTTTAAGTAGTGAATTGATGTGTGTAACCTGCATCTGTTTGTATTGGATGTTGATAACTTTGTTTTAAGTATAATAAAAATACAACTTATTAAGACATTTTGTATGCTTTTTTTTTTTTTACTTGAGACAAGTTGATAGTCTGAATTTACTCTTCTGCCAATGTGTTTTGGTGTGTGCATTGAACAAAGGGGATGTGTGTGCGCAATGCCCAAGCATATATTCTATTTTGCTCCCTGCATAAGATTACTACTGACTTAAACATAGGTTTTTATAATACTCGTCGTAGGTGAGGTCAGTGTATGTCAGTTAGCCAGGTCAGTGTAGTGTATGTATGTCAGGTAGGTAGGTAAGGTGAGGTCAGTGTATGTATGTCGGGTAGGTGAGGTCAGTGTAATGGTCAGTGTGTCAGTTAGGTGAGTTTAGTGCCCATCATTGATGGGCAGCACTGGTAAGCCAGGCAGCAACCAGCAAGTTAGCTTACCCCCCACCACACAACCCCACCACCCAGCCAAAAACACCCGTGACATGACAACCCCGGATCCCCCCATGGTGCCACCATCGGCCTTCGGGCTGAAGCCCCTGGTCTTTTTGACACCTAGCAATGCCCCTGGTCACAGTCCCTGGGCATGCTGGCATAAGGGGACGGGGTCTCCGCCTATATAAGTCACATCAGAGCGCTCAGAGACCAGTCCAGCCGGAGAGACCGTCGTGTCAACATCTGGAGAAGAGAAGAGGGAAGAAGCCAAGAAGCCAGAAGTCTGGACCTCCGCTGGCAAGAGAGCGGCATGAAGATAGCGGAGGGGCCGGCCGAAGAACTGGAACATCGGGAGAAGAGGAACCGAAAGGGACCCCCGAAGCCGGAAGAAGACCCCCCCGGAGCTGTCTAATAAATTACTTCAAAAACCTGTGTAGTTTGTTTTATTATTGACACTTTTCCCTAGGTGAATGGGTAGGGGTACCATGTACCCCATACTTATTCACATAGGGTGGGGGGCCGGGATCTGGGGGCCCTCTTATTATAGGGGGCTCCCGGATTCCGATAAGCCCCCCGCCCGCAGACCCCGACAACCAACAGCCAGGGTCGGGCGGACCTGGCCTGCCTGAAAGTCCGGTCGTGTGTAGGCAGGTCCGTCCGTTCAGAAAGTCCGGCGGTAGTCCGGCGGGAAGAACGTCGGACCAAGTTATGCCAGAAAGTCCGCTCGTGTTCGCAGCATTACTTTGCTGCCCTGGGTCCCAATCAAATTGTTGTCAAGCTACCATGTAAAAATGTTTGCTTTTGTCTCTGAAACATGGCATTGTGATTTTTTTCTTGTTCAGCACATCGACTGCCTAAACTCATAAAAAAGGGGTTTGAGGATTGTGGTTTGCGGCTTCTACACTGTGTTAGGTAGATCACAAAAAGCTATGGTCTGACTTGCTTGGCAATTTATATGATGATGATACCTATAGCTTTTTTTTTTTTAAGTAAATGCCTTACAATAGTTTTTTGCTCTGTTGCCTCTGCTGCTGCAATGCTCAATTATTACTGCTAGACAAGATGCATACTAGATGGCAAAAACTACCTACTTTAACTACTCACACTGAAGTGCTGCAAAAACTTCCGATAAAACTCTGGTAGTTTTTGCCGTACTTTTGCGGCGCTTTTGAAGCGCTAGCGGTGACCTTAAAATTAAACAAAAAAAGACTGTTTGTGGAGCTTTTGAAACACTTTTAAGGCGCTTTGGAAGCGCTGCCCATTCATTTTATTGGACAGGGGTGTTTTTGAGGCGTTTTGTAAAGCGCTCCAAACATGCCCCAAAGATGCTGCTTGCAGGACTTTCACTGCCCCGCAAGCACACCATCCCACTGTGAAAGCATCCATTGAAATGAATAGGAGGCAGTTTTCAGGCGCTTTTCAGGTGCTATTGTTAGAGCAAAAGTGCTTCAAAACTGCCTCAGTGTGAAAGGGGTGTAGCGCTGGTAGATGTGCAATCTACCGCATGTTAGGTAAATTTAGTAACTTGTTTGTTAGGAAGGTTAAGTTTGCCTCTGTTCCAACTTGGCTGACGTTGTGTGTATTTCCATGCTGACCGGTGGGCGTTGCTGTTATCACTGGTTAGTGTTGGAGAGGCAACGCTCTTCTGTCCCGCAGACAACTCGGTGGAGGTGGTCCTCCAAGTTGCATTCTGGGCGAGGGTATTTATGGGACAGACACCATATTTTGGGGTTCGTTTTTCAGCCACCTGATGGCCCTCCTGGCCGACAGGTATGCGTTAAGGAGCTACCTCGTGGTCCTCCATTCCGGAGGCCCATGATACTACGGCGCAGGGGTGGGTCCAGAGGCTTGTCTGGGGCCTACCCCCATGGCCGAGGAATGGTCCTGAGCTGTCGGTCCTGTGTTTAGCGAAGCTGGACAACCGAGGAGATCCCAGGGGAGGACCCGTCTTGGAGGGATCACGCAGCGTGCTGGTCTATAGAGGGGCCTGGTGACTCGGTTGGAGGACGTATCCGAAAGTAACTATACAGCATAGTGTTGCCGGGTTGGCTTAAAGGTTCAGGCACTGTGACTGACATTTATTACAGAAAATCTGATACATCCTGTGGCAGAGGATCGTACGGATTTTGTTCCCAAGCAAGTCTGTGTCAGAGACTTTGATTCGTGCTGCGTACTGGCTGCTAGGCTGGTGAGAGAGGCCTATCCAGACAAGCAAGGAGTGTGTCCCATGAGGGGAGCCCATTCCATACAATATCTGAATTCTACCCGAACATTTGTTAAAAGAACCCTAAAGGAAGATGTTTGAGTTTCTTCTGCAGTTTCCCTTTTGTCTCTTTCCTGCCATTTCCTAAGTCAAGTGTTTAATAAAGCATTGAAAACGTACTCCAGTGTTGGTGCGTGTATCGTCCAGAGGTAAACTCAACGGAACTGTCAGGAAATGTTCCATCCGCTGGTAAGACCTGTTATTTGGCATGCAGTACTGAGGTCCACCAGCAGGTGTATCCTGGCAGTTTGGAACTGTCAGGAGAGCTTTTCCCTGTTAATAATATATCATCTTTGGGCCGCAGTACTGGCATCCACCAGCGGATGGATCCTGGCAGTGTGGAGCAGATAGTACCTCCTACAATCAGGTGTCACTTGAGGCCAATCATAGGCCTATAAATACCCGGCAAACATTCACATGTTTGCCTTGATTTCTTCATTGCCTCCTGACCTGCTTGCAATCCTGATCCTGTGCCCTGAACCTGATCCTGTCTCGGACCCTATCCTGTCCCACCTGTTACCTTGTATCCCTGCCTGCAGTCTGACCCATCCATCCTCTCCCTGTCCTGCGTTCCTTCCCCCATCTGCTGATCTCCCTGTGTATGACCTTGGCCTGGCTTACGTTTACGTCTCTGGAACATCCCTTGTCTATCTGCTGATCTGCTGTGTATGACCCTGGCCTGGCTATTGTTTATGAACCTGGTATTTCCCATTTATTGCACTTATCTATCTGTTGTTATTTGTGGGTCTCTGTCTGTGGTTGGTTATTGCACTGTGTCATATTGGAGTTGGTTGTATTATATTACTCACTTTCTTTAATAAATTATTATATTTTCACTTATATACGTTTGGGTGTCCTCTGTCGCAGATCACACGGTTCTGGTCACACCTGTTCATGACAGGAACCCTAGACCTGGTGCCGGTGAAACAGAGGGAAGCAGAGTGAAGGTAACAGACCCGCTTAAACCAGCAGCTCCACCGAGAGTTATTGCTACAGGGGTCTAAGACATCCCCCAAGTATGTTAATAAAAGGACTTGCATTTTTTTATTTTGCCTTTTTTTCCCTTGATACAAGTCCCCCGAGTCAGTGCCTGGCCCTCCATGCAATTTTTTTGCCAATCCCTTGACTCTCTTAGCTTAGAAAATGGCCATTTATATCCCATTCATATTAAAGGGGTTTCGACTGTGGATCAGAACTTCAGTAACATTCTCTGAACCGAACCAGGGTAAATTTTGTTTATCACTGTTTATAACCCAACCATGCTAGGCAAAGCAACCATCCATGCTAGGCAAAGCAAAGCAACCCAACCATCTGCATATACTCACTCATTACCCTCTCTGACTTTCCCACTTTCCTTCCACGATGTAGCTCAGGGTACTAAAGCCACTAAGCACCAAGCCTGAATACTATCATTTGGGGATTGTTCTTAACCAAACTGACTTTGGACATACCTGTACATAGGATTTTTTTTTCTGCAACCCTGCAGGCAAACATGACTGGGGGAGCAAAAGGAAAGTGATCATAAGCATTGGGAGGAAGCAATTAAGTGAACATATTACTTTGTCCTGCATAGGCACAGCACAGGTCACCTAAGTGGCAAAAAAGTCCCTATCCATGACACAGGTGTCGGTAAGATGTGTGTATAAAGTGGAAAATTGCAAAAATTACACCCTAGATGTAGCAATATGGACTACAATTGCAACAAACAGTTATTCCCTGCCCTATCTGTATACTATATTATCCCCCTAGTGCCCGGTGTTACTAAACTGACATCATATTTGTGAGCCCAACCAAAGGGATTGTGGGATTAGTAGTTCCACCAGATGGCTATTCCCCTGCATGGCTACACGCTCGGACCACATATCCCAGGTATATTTGCTACCATCGAGGAGATAGCTGGGAAGGTCTATAAAAGAAACCAGAGACCCGCCCCGGCATTCTTCCTCCCAGGCCTTGTGTGTGATGGGTCTCTCTGTGCAGGGAGAGTGAGATTGCGGCCTACCATGTGGATGTACAACATTCCTGCCCGACTTAGAAGAGGTTCAGTGTTGCCTGCTGTACATCGGACATCTGACCAGCACCAACTTGACCATACAGCAACCCACACATTGTGTTCCAGATTCGGGTGATCACAAGCGGGTCCGCAGTCAGGACGTCTATTCGGGAGTCACTGTCTGGAAGGCGCTTGATCGGCCTGGTCGCTGGTGAGAGGGCAATTGCCCACCTTTGCAAGTCTTTCCTTGGTTGTTTTACTGGGACACTGTGTACAGACAGCTTTACTTTGGGAACACTTCACTGCCCGTCTACTCGAACACTGTACATAGGCATCTTTAACTGCAATAAGCACAATATATACTATCACTCTGTTACTACACCCTATTGGATACAGTTAAGAGCTAAAACTGCCAGTGAAGACCGTCAGATCTGCAACGGGGACATTCTGTCATTGCTACTTAAAGGGTATTATACCATCCTTGTTTAGCTTCATCTCTCATTAGGAAAAAGGTTGAACATGCCAGCCTGGATTTTTTTGTTTAATAGTATTGTCAGAATCTATGCTTAACTTTGCTTATCCTTTCAGGTTATGTTCAAGTGATATTCCATTGTACATATGTATATACAGTGGGGACAGAAAGTATTCAGACCCCCTTAAATTTTTCACTCTTTGTTATATTGCAGCCATTTGCTAAAATCATTTAAGTTCATTTTTTTCCTCATTAATGTACACACAGTACCCCATATTGATAGAAAAACAGTTGACATTTTTGCAGATTTATTAAAAAAGAAAAACTGAAATATCACATGGTCCTAAGTATTCAGACCCTTTGCAGTGACACTCATATATTTAACTCAGGTGCTGTCCATTTCTTCTGATCATCCTTGAGATGGTTCTACAGCTTCATTTGACCAGCTGTGTTTGATTATACTGATTGGACTTGATTAGGAAAGCCACACACTTGTCTATATAAGACCTTACAGCTCACAGTGCATATCAGAGCAAATGAGAATCATGAGGTCAAAGAAACTGCCTGAAGAGCTCAGAGACAGAATTGTGGCAAGCCACAGATCTGGCCAAGGTTACAAAAAAATTTCTGCTGCACTTAAGGTTCCTAAGAGCACAGTGGCCTCCATAATCCTTAAATGGAAGATGTTTGGGACGACCAGAACCCTTCCAAGAGCTGGCCGTCCGGCCAAACTGAGCTATTGGGGGAGAAGAGCCTTGGTGAGAGAGGTAAAGAAGAACCCAAAGATCACTGTGGCAGAGCTCCAGAGATGCAGTCGGGAGATAGGAGAAAGTTGTAGAAAGTCAACTATCACTGCAGCCCTCCACCAGTCTTGGCTTTATGGCAAAGTGGCTCGACGGAAGCCTCTCCTCAGTGCAAGACACATGAAAGCCCGCATGGAGTTTGCTAAAAAAACACCTGAAGGACTACAAGATGGTAAGAAATAAGATTCTTTGGTCTGATGAGACCAAGATAGAACTTTTTGGCCATAATTCTAAGCGGTATGTATGGAGAAAAGGAGGCACTGCCTATCACCTGTCCAATACAGTCCCAACAGTGAAGTATGGTGGTGGCAGCATCGTGCTGTGGGGGTGTTTTTCAGCTGCAGGGATAGGACAGGTTGCAATTGAGGGAAAGATGAATGCGGCCAAGTACAGGGATATCCTGGATGAAAACCTTCTCCAGAGTGCTCAGGACCTCAGACTGGGCCAAAGGTTTACCTTCCAACAAGACAATGACCCTAAGCACACAGCTAAAATAACAAAGGCGTGGCTTCACAACAACTTCGTGACTGTTCTCGAATGGCCCAGCCCGAGCCCTGACTTAAACCCAATTGAGCATCTCTGGAGAGACCTAAAAATGGCTGTCCACCAAAGTTCACCATCCAACCTAACAGAACTGGAGAGGATCTGCAAGGAGGAATGGCAGAGGATCCCCAAATCCAGGTGTGAAAAACTTGTTGCATCTTTCCCAAAAAGTCTCATGGCTGTATTAGATCAAAAGGGTGCTTCTACTAAATACTGAGCAAAGGGTCTGAATACTTAGGACCATGTGATATTTTAGTTTTTCTTTTTTAATAAACCTACAAAAATGTCAACAATTCTGTGTTTTTCTGTCAATATGGGGTGCTGTGTGTTTTGTTTATTAATGAGGAAAAAAATGAACTTAAATAATTTTAGCAAATGGCTGCAATATAACAAAGAGTGAAAAATGTAAGGGGGTCTGAATACATTCCCTCCCCACTGTATAATATCCTGCTGTTGCCAAATATCTTAACTGTTTTACTGGGGGAATCATTCTACTGAGCTGATGCTGTTAACCAAAGCTCAGTTGAACCATTACCCCTCTTGTACAACTATATCTTATCTGAAGCATTCCAGTAAACATTAACAGAATATAACCATATTGAGTGCTGTCAAAGGTGTTACAAGGATGTCTGAACCCAGAGTGTCAGGTTGTTTGGAATGTTCACAGGGTCATGGTGATGCAGATGAGCAAGTAAATCCAAGCAGTCCCCAAGTTGACCATGGTACATATATATATCATCCAGCCACAATGACCTGGGTGTGTAGGAACCCCCAGTGCCTACTGCCTGTACAAGGATATTTGAATCACATATTCTTGAATGATGATACTTGAGAGTGAAACAAAAGTTTTTAATTTCTGTTGAGCAGAAAGCTGTCATATTCACAAGTAATATTTATGATTAAGTTTTATGATTACACAATTTCATACAAAACACATAAATGAGGAGTTCTGATAACCTGGGGGTCCCCAAGGAATACCCTTAATTTGCAGAGATTTCCTCTCACTTCCTTATTGGCTATGGGATAGGATGTGAAGGGAAATGTCTCCAATGGGACATAGAGGGCGAAAAAAAAAATATGACAGGGGTTATAACACTCCCTTACTCTATCCAAACTGAAAAAAAAGTTTTGCCTATAGTTCTACTTTATAACTCCATAGTAATTTAGCGACTAATGCTCATTTTAGGAAATATTAGGTGTGATTGCAAGAGGGAAGTGAGGAATGGAAGGGGAGGGGAGGGATAGAGGGGACTTTTTGCCAGGTGCTCAATTGCAAAAAAAAGGAGAAAAATTGAATGAAGGAAAGAGAAGAATGGCAGCAAGGGGGAAAGATTGTAAGTGGGGAAAAAAGGAGAGTAATTGGTGTGGCAAAAGGGACTCCCAGTCACCTGTGGTTGGCTTCTTACAGGGTTGTCAGACTTTTAGCAATACAGGGTTGGGTGATAATATAAATTCCACAAACTCCACACCTTGAGAAACCTGTCATATCTATCTGTGAGAATTTTATTTTCTTTGTTGATAAAAAGGCATTGATAAATCTTCTATGTAAATTGATTTTTCCACATGTGTCACTATCCACAGTGCCACTATCTGTTTGATTATTTAATAGATTCCTCTGATCTCCGGGTAAGATTGTGTGAACCTTATTTTTCTTATAAATTGCATTCCAGTGTGGCAAACTGTGGTCTAGAACTGGCACCAGGATAGATGTGAGCTGGTTTCTTATGCACCAGCAGGTTTCCTTTTGAAACAGGGTATTTTTGCTGGTTTGCAGTTTTTTGATAGCTTGTATGTTTAGCATTTTTAGTTCTTTTGCTTGAAGAAATATTGGTCCCCTCTGCCAATGAGTTGAAACCCTGCTTTAATATCACAGCTTGACCTGGTATATTATCAGGTGCCGTATGTACATAAGTTGGAGCTTCTTTTTCATAATTGGCTGCTGCAAGCTTGAGTAGTACGTTATGTGCGAGACCAAGATTCCTGTAATCAGAACAGGTATAGCCCATGCGTATTTCCATGGAGTTCTCTATTAAGCCCAAGGCAATCGGTTGATCCAGCCCTTTTTTCCGGACACAGATGGTAGGTAAGTTCTGAATGCAACGTTCTATAAAGCGAAGACTTCTCTGGTTCATTCCAAATGCCCATCGACTGTTAACAAGTGGAGCTTCATGAACCAAGAGTGGGGTGTACCACAATTCGTTTGAACTGTGTAAGGAAAAAGGGGGGAAATTGTAAAGGTAGTGTAGTCTTTACTAGAAGTCTATTTCACTTTCATTTTGTTTCATTACAAAGTACTTACAAATTAGTTGGGTAGGTCGTTTTGTTTGAAAATGGTCTGGCTAACTGTGGAAGAACTGCCACTGATGGGAGGAAAGTCTCAGAAGATGGATTAGGCCCAAACTGGGAGTCCCATTAACCTACAAAGGAGATGATAATGTTCCAGTGCTTATGGGTATTAGTAAATACCTAAGCTGGTAACTCTTGTTATTAGCCTGAAGACTCTGGCTAATCAATATGAATATTTGATTTCTACACTGCTGGGGATTCCCTCCAGATTGTATTTCTATGACTGGAATTCTGTAGTTCTGTGATATAAGTATCAGTACTACAGAAACACAATAGGCTACAAACTCTCACACATCCCTCTGGACACTGAGGGGATATGCATGTCCAAGTGAAGATGGAGCCTACTGCCTGTTGCTGAAGTCTTTGCAGTAGAAGTAAGGGGTCTTGGGCAGCAGACTGGGCTGTGGTGATTAAACCTGCATTTTAATGACTGTCCCTTCCTGCTATTGTCCATTTACTGCTTCTGTCTTGGCACAACTGCTAATTTGTTACCCACAGTGTTGTGTTTTCATTTGTGTGGGACTAAGTTAGTGCTGAATGTTTTGGGGATTTGTAAGTGTAGGACTAAGCTAGTGTTGAATTTTTTAGGGATGTATTGCCATAATCCACCCACCCCTCACATCCTTTTAAAGCTTGTCGTCATCATCAACCAATGCCCTAAAAAGAGCAATATTTGGGCCGCAGCAACAATGTAACTGTTTTGAGATACACATCTAAAAGAATCATTTTTATAGAATTTCTAAATTGGTGATGGCCAAAATAAAACCAGGAAAAGACATGCATATCATAAAAGGCATAGTCACCTTTGAGGAAGCTCCATCCTCAGGGGCCCCATCTCTCACCTTAGTATTGTCACTGTGTCCCCTTCTTACACCAGGCTGTATAGAAGCAACACACTGCCACAGATACAGCCATGTGGTGTTCAGTTCTGGGCTGGGGCAGCATTAATAAACCCATTATTGTTGTCAGTAATAGTGGCAGAAATAATAAACAACCCCTTCATTGAGGTCAGTCTAAATCAACAATAATATCCCCCTTATTGGTGTCAGTGAAAGTACCAAGGTTAATTTTACTGTGGCAGTGTTAGAAATAATATAACGCTCTTTTCATTGGTTTCAGTCACAAAATGACTACCCATCATTGGTGTTCAGTGCCAGTATCAGCACTAAATATCCAAAATCCTAATTGGTGTTGAATGGCAGTGTCGGCAATAAATATCCCCCTTCACTGGTGTTCAACAGTAGCAATAAACATCCTCTCCCCTTCATTGAAGGCAATGGCAGCAATAAAATTATTTATTATTTATTATTATATAATTGTCAGATTTAAAAAAAAAAACACACCTTTTATTGGTGTTTAGTAGTTACTTTACTGAACACACACAGCTGCTTTCCCTTTGCCATCAGGTCAGAACTACGCTACACCTGTCGGGTGGAGGGATCAGTAGATAACTCCACCCAACAGACAGTGCCAGATGCTGGAACACAGACCTTTTCAGCAGATTTCAGGTTTCAGGGGATAAAAAAAACAAAAATCTGGATGGTGTGTTTTTGAAAAGAAAAGTTTTTTTTCACCCCGAAAAGTTGAGCATGTATTCTTTGGATATATCTTGGATTTAATAGTGTAGCAAATACTCATTATGTCTTATGCTGGTTGTTATACGTACATGTCATACTTGGATATTGGTGCTTCTATATATACTGAATACACTTTTATTGCAAAAGCATTCTCTGCATGTGGTGTGCTTACTCTATATATTATTACATTTATAACTGGAGCCTTTAAACACATGATGCTCATCTAATGCCGCGTACACACGAGCGGACTTTCCGGCATACTTGGTCCGGCGGAAGGCTGTGAAGACTTCGGCGGACTTTTTCTCCCCAAAAGTCCGCCGGACCTAGATTTAAAACATGTTTTAAATCTTTCCGTCGGACTCTTTTTCTGACGGAAAGTCCGTTCGTCTGTATGCTGGTCCGACGGAAAGCTCGCTCGTCTGTATGCTGGTCCGACGGACCAGATACGACGCAAGGGCAGGGTATTGCATCTCGCGCTCGCTGCTATAAGAAAAATAAATTTTCCTATTGCGGCGAGTGCGGGGCATACCAGGCCCTTAGGTCTGGTATGGATTTTAAAGGGAACCCCCTACGCCAAAAAAACGGCGTGGGGTCCCCCCTAAAATCCATACCAGACCCCGATCCGAGCACGCAGCCGGCCGGTCAGGAAAGGGGGTGGGAACGAGCGAGCGCCCCCCTCCTGAACCGTACCAGGCCGCATGCCCTCAACATGGGGGGTGGGTGCTTTGGGGGAGAGGGCACCCTGTGGGGCCCCCCCACCCCAAAGCACCTTGTCCCCATGTTGATGAGGACAAGGGCCTCTTCCTGACAACCCTGGCCGTTGGTTATCGGGGTCTGCGGGCGGGGGGCTTATCGGAATCCGGGAGCCCCCTATAATAAGAGGGCCCCCAGACCCCGGCCCCCCACCCTATGTGAATGAGTATGGGGTACATGGTACCCCTACCCATTCACCTAGGGAAAAAGTGTCAATAATAAAACACACTACACAGGTTTTTGAAGTAATTTATTAGACAGCTCCGGGGGGTCTTCTTCCGGCTTCGGGGGTCCCTCCGGTTCCTCTTCTCCCAGTGTTCCAGTTCTTCGGCCAGCTCCTCCGCTATCTTCATGCTGCTCTCTTGCCAGCGGAGGTCCGGACTTCTGGCTTCTTGTCTTCTTGGCTTCTTCCCTCTTCTCCAGATGTTGACACAATGGTCTCTCCGGCTGGACTGGTCTCTGAGCGCTCTGATGTGACTAATATAGGCGGAGACCCCGCCCCCTTATGCCGTCACAGTCCCTGGGCATGCCGGGACTGTGACGTTTTAGGGGGCGTGGTCACCGAGTGATGTTGACCACTCCCCCTAAAACGTCACAGTCCCTGGGCATGCTGGCATAAGGGGGCGGGGTCTCCGCCTATATAAGTCACATCGGAGCGCTCAGAGACCAGTCAGTCCAGCCGGAGAGACCGTCGTGTCAACATCTAGAGAAGAGAAGAGGGAAGAAGCCAAGAAGACAAGAAGATCCAGAAGTCTGGACCTCCGCTGGCAAGAGAGCGGCATGAAGATAGCGGAGGAGCCGGCCGAAGAACTGGAACATCGGGAGAAGAGGAACCGGAGGGACCCGCGAAGCTGGAAGAAGACCCCCCCGAGCTGTCTAATAAATTACTTCAAAAACCTGTGGTTTGTTTTATTATTGACACTTTTTCCCTAGGTGAATGGGTAGGGGTACCATGTACCCCATACTTATTCACATAGCATGGGGGGCCGGGATCTGGGGACCCTCTTATTATAGGGGGCTCCCGGATTCCGATAAGCCCCCTGCCCGCAGACCCCGACAACCAACAGCCAGGGTTGTCGGGAAGAGGCCCTTGTCCTCATCAACATGGGGACAAGGTGCTTTGGGGTGGGGGGGCCCCGCAGGGCGCCCCCCCTCCCCCAAAGCACCCACCCCCCATGTTGAGGGCATGCGGCCTGGTACGGTTCAGAAGGGGGGGCGCTCTCTCGTGCTCGGATCGGGGTCTGGTATGGATTTTGGGGGGGACCCCACGCCGACTTTTCGGCGTAGGGGATTCCCCTTAAAATCCATGCCAGACCTAAGGGCCTGGTATGCCCCACAACAGGGATTGCAAGGTGTCAATCTCGCCGATAAAAGCGGCGAGATTGACTTCCTTTTCTAGTCCCGTCGTACCCGAGTCACGTTCAAAATGAACAGACTTGTCCGTGTGTGGGCAAGTCCGTTCATTCTGAAAGTCCGCCGTAACTCCGTCGGAAAGACGGGCGGACCTGGCCTGCCTGAAAGTCCGGTCGTGTATAGGCAAGTCCGTCCGTTCAGAAAGTCCGGCGGTAGTCCGGCGGGAAGAACGTCGGACCAAATATGCCAGAAAGTCTGCTCGTGTGTACGCGGCATTACTTTGCTGCCCTGGGTCCCAATCAAATTGTTGTCAAGCTACCATGTAAAAATGTTTGTTTTTGTCTCTGAAACATGGCATTGTGATTTTTTTTCTTGTTCAGCACATCAACTGCCTAAACTCATAAAAAAGGGGTTTGAGGATTGTGGTTTGTGGCTTCTACACTGTGTTAGGTAGATCACAAAAAGCTATGGTCTGACTTGCTTGGCAATTTATATGATGATGATACCTATAGCTTTTTTTTTTAAAGTAAATGCCTTACAATAGTTTTTTTTTTGCTCTGTTGCCTCTGCTGCTGCAATGCTCAATTATTACTGCTAGACAAGATGCATACTAGATGGCAAAAACTACCTACTTTAACTACTCACACTGAAGTGCTGCAAAAACTTCCGATAAAACTCTGGTAGTTTTTGCCGTGCTTTTGCAGTGCTTTTGAAGCGCTAGCGGTGACCTTAAAATTAAACAAAAAAAGACTGTTTGTGGAGCTTTTGAAACACTTTTAAGGCGCTTTGGAAGCGCTGCCCATTCATTTTATTGGACAGGGGTGTTTTTGAGGCATTTTGTAAAGCGCTCCAAACATGCCCCAAAGATGCTGCTTGCAGGACTTTTTTCACTGCCCCGCAAGCATACCATCCCACTATGAAAGTATCCATTGAAATTAATAGGAGGCAGTTTTCAGGCGCTTTTCAGGTGCTATTAGAGCAAAAGTGCTTCAAAACTGCCTCAGTGTGAAAGGGGTGTAGCGCTGGTAGATGTGCAATCTACCGCATGTTAGGTAAATTTAGTAACTTGGTTTGTTAGGAAGGTTAAGTTTGCCTCTGTTCCAACTTGGCTGACGTTGTGTGTATTTCCATGCTGACCGGTGGGTGTCGCTGTTATCACTGGTTAGTGTTGGAAAGGCAATGCTCTTCTGTCCTGCAGACAACTCGGTGGAGGTGGTCCTCCAAGTTGCATTCTGGGCGAGGGTATTTATGGGACAGACACCATATTTTGGGGTTCGTTTTTCAGCCACCTGATGGCCCTCCTGGCCGACAGGTATGCGTTAAGGAGCTACCTCGTGGTCCTCCATTCCGGAGGCCCATGATACTACGGCGCAGGGGTGGGTCCAGAGGCTTGTCTGGGGCCTACCCCATGGCCGAGGAATGGTCCTGAGCTGTCGGTCCTGTGTTTAGCGAAGCTGGACAACCGAGGAGATCCCAGGGGAGGACCCGTCTTGGAGGGATCACGCATCGTGCTGGTCTATAGAGGGGCCTGGTGACTCGGTTGGAGGACGTATCCGAAAGTAACTATACAGCATAGTGTTGCCGGGTTGGCTTAAAGGTTCAGGCACTGTGACTGACATTTATTACAGAAAATCTGATTTATCCTGTGGCAGAGGATCGTATGGATTTTGTTCCCAAGCAAGTCTGTGTCAGAGACTTTGATTCGTGCTGCGTACTGGCTGCTAGGCTGGTGAGAGAGGCCTATCCAGACGAGCAAGGAGTGTGTCCCACGAGGGGAGCCCATTCCATACAATATCTGAATTCTACCCGAACATTTGTTAAAAGAACCCTAAAGGAAGATGTTTGAGTTTCTTCTGCAGTTTCCCTTTCCTCTCTTTCCTGCTATTTCCTAAGTCAAGTGTTTAATAAAGCATTGAAAACGTACTCCAGTGTTAGTGCGTGTATCGTCCAGAGGTAAACTCACCTGGTGCCGGTGAAACAGAGGGAAGCAGAGTGAAGGTAACAGACCCGCTTAACCACTTGACGACCGCCTCACGCCGATGTACGTCGGCAAGGTGGCACGGACAGGCAAAATCACGTACATGTACGTGATTTGCCTTCCGCGGGTGGGGGGTCCGATCGGTCCCCCCCCGGTGCCCGAGGCGGTCGCCATTTCTTCCCGGGTGATGAGGGGTCAGGGGGAGGCCATCCATTGTTGGCCACCCCCTCCCGATCGCTCCCGGCGAATTAAAATGCTTCCTTTCCCTCTGTAATGTAAACAGAGGGAAAGGAAGTGATGTCATCCCTCCTCGAGCCGGTCTTTTCGTCGCGGCGCCGAGGAGAGAAGACATCAAGTAAGTCTGCACAACACTACACTAACAGTAGAACACACCAGGCACACTTGTCACCCCCCATCACCCCCCCGATCAACCCCCTGTACCCCCTGTCACTCTGACACCAATAGCATTTTTTTTTTTTTTTTTGCATTGGTGTCAGTTTGTGTCAGTTACAAGTGTTAGGGCAGTTAGGTTAGCCCCCTTTAGGTCTAGGGTACCCCCCCTTAGGTCCAGGGTACCCCCCTAATAAAGGTTAACCCCTTGATTACCCCCCGTCACCAGTGTCGCTAAGCGATCGTTTTTCTGATCGCTGTATTAGTGACACAGGTGACGCTAGTTAGGGAGGTAAGTATATAGGTTCGCTGTCAGTGTTTTATAGCGACAGGGACCCCCATATACTACCTGTTAAAGGTTTTAACCCCCTGATTGCCCCCTAGTTAACCCTTTCACCAGCGATCACCGTTTAAGTGTTACGGGTGACGCTGGTTAGCTAGTTTGTTTTTTGTAGTTTATTATAGTTTTAGGGCACCCGCCGTTTATTACCTTATAAAGGTTTAACCCCCTAATTGCCCGGCGGTGATATAAATTACATTTTTAGGGTCAGCTAAGGTCTGCGTCGCCCCAGGCAGCGTCAGGTTAGCGCCAGTACCGCTAAAACCCACGCACGCAGCATACACCTCCCTTAGTGCTATAGTATCTGAGCGGATCGATATCTGATCCGATCAGATCTATACTCCCCAGCAGTTTAGGGTTCCCTGAAACGCAGTGTTAGGGGGATCAGCCCAGATACCTGCTAGCACCTGCGTTTTGCCCCTTGGCCCAGCCCTGCCCAGCCCACCCAAGTGCAGTATCGATCGATAACTGACACTTACAAAACACTAAGCACACATAACTGCAGCGTTCGCAGAGTCAGGCCTGATCCCTGCAATCGCTAACAGTTTTTTGGTAGCGTTTTGATACAGTCGCTGACAGTCAGGAGCTTTTTTGCCTGTGAGTCTCACTAGTGTACCCCTAAATTTAGAGCCCAAAATGGCAAATCGAAGGTACACTAGTGAAGAGGCCTACACGTTTCTGAGCATGACAGATAGTGAAGAGGAAGTCACTCATTTGTCAAGTTCAGGCTCAGAATACGAACCTGTAGAGGACAGCGGCTCCATGACAGATAGCTCTGACGACAGAGTTGTGGTCCCTGCTAGGGTCAGGCGTACCAGACCCCAATCTTCTTCTGTCCTTGAAGTTCAAGAACCGCAGGGCTCTCGTATGGAGCAGAGAAGTACTAGCGCCGCCATTCCTTCTGGTGAACTGGCAAGCACCAGCGGCCTAGTACACCCTGGTCGTACATCCAGCACTGCAGTATCACGTGGTGACGTGGCGAGTCCCATAAGTGCAGTTCAAGCTGGTGAGGTGGCAAGCACTAGTAGTGTCCCGCTGCCACCAAGAAGACAAAGACAGGCCCGTCGTGCCCATAGTGCCCTTCCTGCTGCATTGGCCAATCCGAATTGGGAACCCACCACTTCTGCAGCACCCGTACTTCCCCCTTTCACTGGCCAACCCGCAATTCAGGTGGAAACAGTTGACTTTACGCCACTGGATTTTTATTCGCTGTTTTTCACCGAAGATCTCTATAGATCTATTGTGGACCAAAGCAATTTATACGCTGGTCAATACATCGCCGTTAATCCCCAGTCCTCCCTTGCCAGAGATTGGAGACCAATTACGGTCTCCGAATTTAAGACCTTTCTGGGCCTTTCCCTCCTCATGGGGTTGATTAAAAAGAGTAAGTTGCGGTCATATTGGTCCACTGACCCAATTTACCATTCGCCCTTGTTCTCTGCTTCCATGGCCAGGGCACGATACGAACAGATTTGGCGGTTCATGCACTTCAACGACAATGAACTCTGTCGTCCTCGTGGAGACCCTGCATACGATCGGCTCTACAAAATTCGGCCCCTCGTAAACCACTTCAACCAACGTTTTGCAGACTTGTTTACCCCCCATCAAGTTGTCTGCGTTGATGAGTCCCTGATTAAATTTTCTGGCCGCTTGTCATTCAAACAGTACCTTCCCAGCAAGCGTGCCAGATACGGGGTCAAGATGTATAAGCTCTGTGACAGGGCCACAGGCTATACATATAGTTTTATGGTTTACGAGGGCAAAGATAGTCACGTAGACCTGACAAACTGCCCTGGCTACATAGGAAGCGCTGGCAAGATAGTGTGGGACTTGGTGTCACCCTTATTCGGAAAGGGGTACCACTTGTACGGGGACAATTATTATACGAGCGTGCCACTTTTTAGTCACTTGTTTGATCAGCAGATTGGAGCATGTGGCACTGTGCGACCTAATCGCCGGGGCTTTCCCCAGCGGCTTGTAGATTCCCGTCTTAGGCTGGGGGAGAGAGCCTGCTTGAAGTATAATAATTTGCTCGCTATGAAGTGGAGGGATAAGAAGAATGTTTTCGTTCTCACCTCCCTTCATGCAGACACGACGACCCAAATTCCTACGGCGACTGGTGTTGTGGAGAAACCCCTCTGTGTCCACGAATACAACCTTAATATGGGAGGGGTGGACCTCAACGACCAGTTGTTGGCGCCGTACCTAGTTGCCCGTAAGGCCAGACGCTGGTACAAAAAAGTGTCTGTTTATTTATTTCAATTGGCTTTGCTGAACGCTCATGTGCTATACAGAGCTTCAGGACGGACTGGATCCTTCCTTAAATTCCAGGAAGAGATTGTCAGAGCCCTTCTGTTTCCAGACGGTGCTCTACCTCACCTTCCCCAACCAAATGCAGTAAGCCGGCTGCATGAGAGGCATTTTCTTTATGCCATCCCGAGTACCCCTACCCAACGAGCCCCCCAAAAAAGATGTCGTGTCTGCAGCAAGCGCGGATTTAGGCGTGACACCCGGTCTTATTGTCCCTCCTGTCCTGGCAATCCTGGTCTTTGCATGGGTGAATGCCTTGAACGCTACCATACACTAGTTGAGTATTAGCGTAGGGTTCAGCACTGCACAGACTAGGCACACTAACACAGGGTCTCCCAAGATGCCATTGCATTTTGAGAGACCCAAACCTGGAACCAGTTACAAAAGTTAAAAGTTACTAAAAAAAAGTGTAAAAAAAAAAAAAATAAAAACACAAAAAAAAATATAAAATAAAAAAACCAAAAATAGTTGATGTTTTATTGTTCTCTCTCTCTCTCTATTCTCTCTCTATTGTTCTGCTCTTTTTTACTCTATTCTATTCTGCAATGTTTTATTGTTATTATGTTTTACCATGTTTGCTTTTCAGATTTTTTATACTTTGCTGTTTACTGTGTTTTGTTGGTAACCATTTTATTGTTTTCAGGTACGCCATTCAGTTGCAGCGCGGATTTATTTATCTTGACAGCAACAGCGTTTGCTCCCACGATATATAAAGCCGTGACTCCAGTGCTGTCGGAGGTGATTTCACCACCACAGTTACATACTTCAGCATATATGCCGAAGCGTGGGGGCAGCAGTGGGTGGAGGAGCAATTTGCTCCTGCCTTTTGCGGGAGGATTCCCCCATGCTTCGGCATATATATATTTTAGGCACAGGTTGCGTTAAATGTTTTATTTTTTACTATGTTTTTTTTTTGTATTTGCTTTGCAGGTATGGTAAGCCTTACTGTTATACTGTAATGTTACTTTGTTTTATTGTTAACCATCATTTGCTTAGCAGGTACGCCATTCAGTTGCAACGTGGATTTATTTATCTTGACAGCAACAGCGTTTGCTCCCACGATATATAAAGCCGTGACTCCAGCGCTGTCGGAGGTGATTTCACCACCACAGTTACATACTTCAGCATATATGCCGAAGCGTAGGGGCAGCAGTGGGTGGAGGAGCAATTTGCTCCTGCCTTTTGCGGGAGGATGCCCCCATGCTTCGGCATATATAAACGGTGCATGTATGCCCATCATTAGAAGTGGGTGGATGAAGGGAGGTATTCTAATGGTGGGCATACCCACCGATCAATATCTTTTTTTCGTTCAGCCCACAGGCTGCATGAAAAAAAGTTTACAATATATGCCCAACAAGGACCAGCAACGTACTGGTATGTTGCTGGACTTTGAGTGGTTATACCAGAATGATGCCTGCAGGTTTAGGTATCATCTTGGTATCATTCTTTTCAGCCAGCGGGCGGCTTTCATGTAAAAGCAATCCTAGTGGCTAATTAGCCTCTAGACTGCTTTTGCAAGCAGTGGGAGGGAATGCCCCCCCCCCACCGTCTTCCATGTTTTTCTCTGGCTCTCCTGTCCCAACAGGGAACCTGAAAATGCAGCCGGTGATTCAGCCAGCTGACCATAGAGCTCATCAGAGACCAGAATGGCTCCAAACATCTCTATGGCCTAAGAAACCGGAAGCTACGAGCATTTCATGACTTAGATTTCGCCGAATGTAAACAGCGCCATTGGGAAATTGGGAAAGCATTTTATCACACCGATCTTGGTGTGGTCAGATGCTTTGAGGGCAGAGGAGAGATCTAGGGTCTAATAGAGCCCAATTTTTAAAAAAAAGAGTACCTGTCACTACCTATTGCTATCATAGGGGATATTTACATTCCCTGAGATAACAATAAAATTAATAAAAAAAAAATAAAATGAAAGGAACAGTTTAAAAATAAGATAAAAAAGCAAAAAAATAATAAAGAAAAAAAAAAAAAAAAAAAAAAAAAAAGCACCCCTGTCCCCCCCTGCTCTCGCGCAAAGGCGAACGCAAGCGTCGGTCTGGCGTCAAATATAAACAGCAATTGCACCATGTAGACCTCCTCTGTAAATCTAAAGTGGTAACCTGTAAAGGCTTTTAAAGGCTTTTAAAAATTTATTTATTTTGTCGCCGCTGCACGTTTGTGCGCAGTTTTAAAGCATGTCATGTTTGGTATCCATGTACTCGGCCTAAGATCATCTTTTTTATTTCATCAAACATTTGGGCAATACATGTCTTTGGTAAAAAAAATGTCAATAAGCGTATATTTATTGGTTTGCGCAAAAGTTATAGCGTCTACAAACTAGGGTACATTTTCTGGAATTTACACAGCTTTTAGTTTATGACTGCCTATGTCCTTTCTTGAGGTGCTAAAATGGCAGGGCAGTACAAAACCCCCCCCAAATGACCCCGTTTTGGAAAGTAGACACCCCAAGGAAATTGCTGAGAGGCATGTTGAACCCATTGAATATAGTGAGTATTTTGCAGACCTCACTTTTTGTCACAAACTTTTGAAAATTGAAAAAAGAAAAAAAAATACATTTTTCTTGTCTTTCTTCATTTTCAAAAACAAATGAGAGCTGCAAAATACTCACCATGCCTCTCAGCAAATAGCTTGGGGTGTCTACTTTCCAAAATGGGGTCATTTGGGGGGGTTTTGTGCCATCTTGGCATTTTATGGCCTTCAAAACTGTGATAGGTAGTGAGGAGTGAAATCACAACATTACGCCCTTAGAAATCCTGAAGGGGGTGCTTGGTTTTCGGGGCCCCGTATGCGGCTAGGCTCCCAAAAAGTCCCACACATGTGGTATCCCCATACTCAGGAGAAGCAGCTAAATGTATTTTGGGGTGCAATTCCACATATGCCCATGGCCTGTGTGAGAAATATATCATTTAGTGACAACTTTGTGCAAAAAAAAAAAAAAATGGCACTTTCCCGCAACTTGTGTCAAAAAATAAATTATTCCATGGACTCAACATGCCTCTCAGCAAATAGCTTGGGGTGTCTACTTTCCAAAATGGGGTCATTTGGGGGGGTTCTGTGCCATCTGGGCATTTTATGGCCTTCAAAACTGTGATAGGTAGTGAGGAGTGAAATCAAAAATTTATGCCCTTAGAAATCCTGAAGGCGGTGATTGGTTTTCGGGGCCCCGTACGCGGCTAGGCTCCCAAAAAGTCCCACACATGTGGTATCCCCATACTCAGGAGAAGCAGCTGAATGTATTTTGTGGTGCAATTCCACATAGGCCCATGGCCTGTGTGAGCAATATATCATTTAGTGACAACTTTTTGTAAATTTTTTTTTTGTCATTATTCAATCACTTGGGACAAAAAAAATAAATATTCAATGGGTTCAACATGCCTCTCAGCAATTTCCTTGGGGTGTCTACTTTCCAAAACGGGGTCATTTGGGGGGGGTTTTGTACTGCCCTGCCATTTTAGCACCTCAAGAAAGGACATAGGCAGTCATAAACTAAAAGCTGTGTAAATTCTAGAAAATGTACCCTAGTTTGTAGACGCTATAACTTTTGCGCAAACCAATAAATATACGCTTATTGACATTTTTTTTACCAAAGACATGTGGCAGAATAAATTTTGGCCTAAATGTATGACTAAAATTGAGTTTATTGGATTTTTTTTATAACAAAAAGTAGAAAATATCATTTGTTTTCAAAATTTTCGGTCTTTTTCCATTTATAGCGCAAAAAATAAAAACCGCAGAGGTGATCAAATACCATCAAAAGAAAGCTCTATTTGTGGGAAGAAAAGGACGCAAATTTCGTTTGGGTACAGCATTGCATGACCACGCAATTAGCAGTTAAAGCGACGCAATGCCAAATTGGAAAAAGACCTCTGGTCCTTAGGCAGCATAATGGTTCGGGGCTCAAGTGGTTAAACCAGCAGCTCCACGGAGTTATTGCTACAGGGGTCTAAGACATCCCCCAAGTATGTTAATAAAAGGACTTGCATTTTTTTATTTTGCCTTTTTTTCCCTTGATACAAGTCCCCCAAGTCAGTGCCTGGCCCTCCATGCAATTTCTTTGCCAATCCCTTGACTCTCTTATATTAGAAAATGGCCATTTATATCCCATTAATATTAAAGGGGTTTCGACTGTGGATCAGAACTTCAGTAACATTCTCTGAACCGAACCAGGGTACATTTTGTTTATCACTGTTTATAACCCAACCATGCTAGGCAAAGCAACCCAACCATCTGCATATACTCACTCATTACCCTCTCTGACTTTCCCACTTTCCTTCCACAATGTAGCTCAGGGTACTAAAGCCACTAAGCACCAAGCCTGAATACTATCATTTGGGGATTGTTCTTAACCAAACTGACTTTGGACATACCTGTACATAGGATTTTTTTTTCTGCAACCCTGCAGGCAAACATGACTGGGGGAGCAAAAGGAAAGTGATTATAAGCATTGGGAGGAAGCAATTAAGTGAACATATTACTTTGTCCTGCATAGGCACAGCACAGGTCACCTAAGTGGCAAAAAAGTCCCTATCCATGACACAGGTGTCGGTAAGATGTGTGTATAAAGTGGAAAATTGCAAAAATTACACCCTAGATGTAGCAATATGGACTGCAATTGCAACAAACAGTTATTCCCTGCCCTATCTGTATACTATATTATCCCCCTAGTGCCTGGTGTTACTAAACTGACATCATATTTGTGAGCCCAACCAAAGGGATTGAGGGATTAGTAGTTCCACCAGATGGCTATTCCCCTGCATGGCTACATGCTCGGACCACATATCCCAGGGATATTTGCTACCATCAAGGAGATAGCTGGGAAGGTCTATAAAAGAAACCAGAGACCCGCCCCGGCATTCTTCCTCCCAGGCCTTGTGTGTGATGGGTCTCTCTGTGCAGGGAGAGTGAGATTGTGGCCTACCATGTGGATGTACAACATTCCTGCCCGACTTAGAAGAGGTTCAGTGCTGCCTGCTGTACATCGGACATCTGACCAGCACCAACTTGACCATACAGCAACCCACACTTTGTGTTCCAGATTCGGGTGATCACAAGCGGGTCCACAGTCAGGACGTCTATTCGGGAGTCACTGTCTGGAAGGCGCTTGATCGGCCTGGTCGCTGGTGAGAGGGCAATTGCCCACCTTTGTAAGTCTTTCCTTGGTTGTTTTACTGGGACACTGTGTACAGACAGCTTTACTTTGGGAACACTTCACTGCCCGTCTACTCGAGCACTGTACATAGGCATCTTTAACTGCAATAAGCACAAGATATACTATCACTCTGTTACTACACCCTATTGGATACAGTTAAGAGCTCCAACTGCCAGTGAAGACCATCAGATCTGCAATGGGGACATTCTGTCATTGCTACTTAAAGGGTATTATACCATCCTTGTTTAGCTTCATCTCTCATTAGGAAAAAGGTTGAACAGGCCAGCCTGGATTTCTCTTTTTAGAAGTATTGTCAGAATCTATGCTTAACTTTGCTTATCCTTTCAGGTTATGTTCAAGTGATATTCCATTGTACATATGTATATACAGTGGGGACAGAAAGAATTCAGACCCCCTTAAATTTTTCACTCTTTGTTATATTGCAGCCATTTGCTAAAATCATTTAAGTTCATTTTTTTCCTCATTAATGTACACACAGTACCCCATATTGACAGAAAAACAGTTGACATATTTGCAGATTTATTAAAAAAGAAAAACTGAAATATCACATGGTCCTAAGTATTCAGACCCTTTGCAGTGACACTCATATATTTAACTCAGGTGCTGTCCATTTCTTCTGATCATCCTTGAGATGGTTCTACAGCTTCATTTGAGTCCAGCTGTGTTTGATTATATTGATTGGACTTGATTAGGAAAGCCACACACTTGTCTATATAAGACCTTACAGCTCACAGTGCATATCAGAGCAAATGAGAATCATGAGGTCAAAGGAACTGCCTGAAGAGCTCAGAGACAGAATTGTGGCAAGCCACAGATCTGGCCAAGGTTACAAAAAAATTTCTGCTGCACTTAAGGTTCCTAAGAGCACAGTGGCCTCCATAATCCTTAAATGGAAGACGTTTGGGACGACCAGAACCCTTCCAAGAGCTGGCCGTCCGGCCAAACTGAGCTATTGGGGGAGAAGAGCCTTGGTGAGAGAGGTAAAGAAGAACCCAAAGATCACTGTGGCAGAGCTCCAGAGATGCAGTCGGGAGATAGGAGAAAGTTGTAGAAAGTCAACCATCACTGCAGTCCTCCACCAGTCTGGGCTTTATGGCAGAGTGGCCCGACGGAAGCCTCTCCTCAGTGCAAGACACATGAAAGCCCGCATGGAGTTTGCTAAAAAAAACACCTGAAGGACTCCAAGATGGTAAGAAATAAGATTCTTTGGTCTGATGAGACCAAGATAGAACTTTTTGGCCGTAATTCTAAGCGGTATGTATGGAGAAAACCAGGCACTGCCCATCACCTGTCCAATACAGTCCCAACAGTGAAGTATGGTGGTGCTGTGGGGGTGTTTTTCAGCTGCAGGGACAGGACGACTGGTTGCAATTGAGGGAAAGATGAATGCGGCCAAGTACAGGGATATCCTGGATGAAAACCTTCTCCAGAGTGCTCAGGACCTCAGACTGGGCCAAAGGTTTACCTTCCAACAAGACAATGACCCTAAGCACACAACTAAAATAACAAAGGCGTGGCTTCACAACAACTTTGTGACTGTTCTCGAATGACCCAGCCAGAGCCCTGACTTAAACCCAATTGAGCATCTCTGGAGAGACCTAAAAATGGCTGTCCACCAACGTTCACCATCCAACCTGACAGAACTGGAGAGGATCTGCAAGGAGGAATGGCAGAGGATCCCCAAATCCAGGTGTAAAAAACTTGTTGCATCTTTCCCAAAAAGACCCATGGCTGTATTAGATCAAAAGGGTGCTTCTACTAAATACTGAGCAAAGGGTCTGAATACTTAGGACCATGTGATATTTTAGTTTTTCTTTTTTAATAAACCTGCAAAAATGTCAACAATTCTGTGTTTTTCTGTCAATATGGGGTGCTGTGTGTTTATTAATGAGGAAAAAAAAATGAACTTAAATAATTTTAGCAAATGGCTGCAATATAACAAAGAGTGAAAAATGTAAGGGGGGTCTGAATACTTTCCCTCCCCACTGTATAATATCCTGCTGTTGCCAAATATCTTAACTGTTTTACTGGGGGAATCATTCTACTGAGCTGATGCTGTTAACCAAAGCTCAGTTGAACCATTACCCCTCTTGTACAACTATATCTTATCTGAAGCATTCCAGTAAACATTAACAGAATATAACCATATTGAGTGCTGTCAAAGGTGTTACAAGGATGTCTGAACCCAGAGTGTCAGGTTGTTTGGAATGTTCACAGGGTCATGGTGATGCAGATGAGCAAGTAAATCCAAGCAGTCCCCAAGTTGACCATGGTACATATATATATCATCCAGCCACAATGACCTGGGTGTGGAGGAACCCCCAGTGCCTACTGCCTGTACAAGGATATTTGAATCACATATTCTTGAATGATGATACTTGAGAGTGAAACAAAAGTTTTTAATTTCTGTTGAGCAGAAAGCTGTCATATTCACAAGTAATATTTATGATTAAGTTTTATGATTACACAATTTCATACAAAACACATAAATGAGGAGTTCTGATGACCTGGGGGTCCCCAAGGAATACCCTTAATTTGCAGAGATTTCCTCTCACTTCCTTATTGGCTATGGGATAGGATGTGAAGGGAAATGTCTCCAATGGGACATAGAGGGTGAAAAAAAAAATATGACAGGGGTTATAACACTCCCTTACTCTATCCAAACTGAAAAAAAGTTTTGCCTATAGTTCTACTTTATAACTCCATAGTAATTTAGCGACTAATGCTCATTTTAGGAAATATTAGGTGTGATTGCAAGAGGGAAGTGAGGAATGGAAGGGGAGGGGAGGGATAGAGGGGACTTTTTGCCAGGTGCTCAATTGCAAAAAAAAGGAGAAAAATTGAATGAAGGAAAGAGAAGAATGGCAGCAAGGGGGAAAGATTGTAAGTGGGGAAAAAAGGGGAGTAATTAGTGTGGCAAAAGGGACTCCCAGTCACCTGTGGTTGGCTTCTCACAGGGTTGTCAGACTTTTAGCAATACAGGGTTGGGTGATAATATAAATTCCACAAACTCTACACCTTGAGAAACCTGTCATATCTATCTGTGAGAATTTTATTTTCTTTGTTGATAAAAAGGCATTGATAAATCTTCTAACCCCGGTAAATTATGTAAATTGTTTTTTCCACATGTGTCACTATCCACAGTGCCACTATCTGTTTGATTTTTTAATAGACTCCTCTGATCTCCGGTAAGATTGTGTGAACCTTATTTTTCTTATAAATTGCATTCCAGTGTGGCAAACTGTGGTCTAGAACTGGCACCAGTATAGATGTGAGCTGGTTTCTTATGCATCAGCAGGTTTCCTTTTGAAACAGGGTATTTTTGCTGGTTTGCAGTTTTTTGATAGCTTGTATGTTTAGTATTTTTAGCTCTTTTGCTTGAAGAAATATTGGTCCCCTCTGCCAATGAGTTGAAACCCTGCCTTTAGTATCACAGCTTGACCTGGTATATTATCAGGTGCCGTATGTACATAAGTTGGAGCTTCTTTTTCATAATTGGCTGCTGCAAGCTTGAGTAGTACGTTATGTGCGAGACCAAGATTCCTGTAATCAGAAAAGGTATAGCCCATGCGTATTTCCATGGAGTTCTCTATTAAGCCCCAGGCAATCGGTTGATCCAGCCCTTTTTTCCGGACACAGATGGTAGGTAAGTTCTGAATGCAACGTTCTATAAAGCGAAGACTTCTCTGGTTCATTCCAAATGCCCATCGACTGTTAACAAGTGGAGCTTCATGAACCAAGAGTGGGGTGTACCACAATTCGTTTGAACTGTGTAAGGAAAAAGGGGGGAAATTGTAAAGGTAGTGTAGTCTTTACTAGAAATCTATTTCACTTTCATTTTGTTTCATTACAAAGTACTTACAAATTAGTTGGATAGGTCGTTTTGTTTGAAAATGGTCTGGCTAACTGTGGAAGAACTGCCACTGATGGGAGGAAAGTCTCAGAAGATGGATTAGGCCCAAACTGGGAGTCCCATTAACTTACAAAGGAGATGATAATGTTCCAGTGCTTATGGGTATTAGTAAATACCTAAGCTGGTAACTCTTGTTATTAGCCTGAAGACTCTGGCTAATCAATATGAATATTTGATTTCTACACTGCTGGGGATTCCCTCCAGACTGTATTTCTATGACTGGAATTCTGTAGTTCTGTGATACAAGTATCAGTACTACAGAAACACAATAGGCTACAAACTCTCACATGTCCCTCTGGACACTGAGGGGATATGCATGTCCAAGTGAAGATGGAGCCTACTGCCTGTTGCTGAAGTCTTTGCAGTAGAAGTAAGGGGTCTTGGGCAGCAGACTGGGCTGTGGTGATTAAACCTGCATTTTAATGACTGTCCCTTCCTGCTATTGTCCATTTACTGCTTCTGTCTTGGCACAACTGCTAATTTGTTACCCACAGTGTTGTGTTTTCATTTGTGTGGGACTAAGTTAGTGCTGAATGTTTTGGGGATTTGTAAGTGTAGGACTAAGTTAGTGTTGAATTTTTTAGGGATGTATTGCCATAATCCACCCGCCCCTCACATCCTTTTAATGCTTGTCGTCATCATCAACCAATTCCCTAAAAAGAGCAATATTTGGGCCGCAGCAACAATGTAACTGTTTTGAGATACACATCTAAAAGAATCATTTTTATAGAATTTCTAAATTGGTGATGACCAAAATAAAATCAGGAAAAGACATGCATATCATAAAAGGCATAGTCACCTTTGAGGAAGTTCCATCCTCAGGGGCCCCATCTCTCACCTTAGTATTGTCACTGTGTCCCCTTCTTACACCAGGCTGTATAGAAGCAACACACTGCCACAGATACAGCCATGTGGTGTTCAGTTCTGGGCTGGGGCAGCATTAATAAACCCATTATTGTTGTCAGTGACAGTGGCAGAAATAATAAACAACCCCTTCATTGAGGTCAGTCTAAATCAACAATAATATCCCCCTTATTGGTGTCAGTGAAAGTACCAAGGTTAATTTTACTGTGGCAGTGTTAGAAATAATATAACGCTCTTTTCATTGGTTTCAGTCACAAAATGACTACCCATCATTGGTGTTCAGTGCCAGTATCAGCACTAAATATCCAAAACCCTAATTGGTGTTGAATGGCAGTGTAGGCAATAAATATCCCCCTTCACTGGTGTTCAACAGTAGCAATAAACATCCTCTCCCCTTCATTGAAGGCAATGGCAGCAATAAAATTATTTATTATTTATTATTATATAATTGTCAGATTTAAAAAAAAACACACCTTTTATTAGTGTTTAGTAGTTACTTTACTGAACACACACAGCTGCTTTCCCTTTGCAATCAGGTCAGAACTACGCTACACCTGTCGGGTGGAGGGATCAGTAGATAACTCCACCCAACAGACAGTGCCAGATGCTGGAACACAGACCTTTTCAGCAGATTTCAGGGGATAAAAAAAACAAAAATCTGGATGGTGTGTTTTTGAAAAGAAGTTTTTTTTCACCCCCAAAAGTTGAGCATGTATTCTTTGGATATATATTGGATTTAATAGTGTAGCAAATACTCATGATGTCTTATGCTGGTTGTTATACGTACATGTCATACTTGGATATTGGTGCTTCTATATATACTGAATACACTTTTATGGCAAAAGCATTCTCTGCATGTGGTGTGCTTACTCTATATATTATTACATTTATAACTGGAGCCTTTAAAACACAGTAGAACATACTGCATGTGTTCACAATAGGTTTTTTTTCTAAATTGACCCTGCTACAAGAGTGCCAATTAGGTGCATAGTTCAATATGAATGTAATATGTTGTTCTCTGTGCATGTGCCAAAATGCTCACCATGGTTAATACATAAAAAAAAAAATTGTTAGTTTTTTACAGCATACACCAAGTCAACATACCAAACAGTCCATAAATCTAACACCCCATGATAAAGAAACTTATTTTCAAAAAAGTGACAGTTATTTTTATCTGAGTCCAAAGAAATTTACAGTCACATGTCAGAATCAGAAATCCATATTCTTGTTTTAAAGCTTTGTGAAATGAGTCTAATGTGTGGTGTAGAGCCACCACAACCAGGACCAGATGTATCTCAATCTGATATTCAGTCATGTATTTTGGTGGGTTGAATCACAGCTTGCTTCCCAAGATCACCCCACCACAGCCATTATGAAGCCATTTATGTTTTTTCACGCTTCTGTTTGGTTCCCTTCATTTATCAAACACAGACCTATTATTAAACTTCACAAATCACATTAATGTTAGAGTTAACACATCATACTCTAATTTTGTTTTAAAAAAAAATCTTTAGTTTGGCATAAATTAACAATAAAAAAACAACAATAAATGCAATCATGCATTTCATGAAAAAATATTATGTGAATTTTTATTGTAATGAGTGTAAACACCTGAAATTCCATTGCTTTGAGCCTCTTGTGATCCCTAATAAACTAGAATTCAGGCTGGGAGAGGGCACTAGGGGCTTAGAGGCTCTACTGCATGCACAGGTGCTGACAAGGAACTAGCTAGTGAGCAGAGGGTGGAGCTAATCAGTTTGCTGCTAATCCTTTACTGCCCAATCACAGGCTGGCTTAGAAAGGTGACCAGGCAGTATTTCTTGAACGAAGTGTAGAAAAGTGAGATCACCAAAATGACTCTGCAGTGTTGTAAATGTAAATCCCAGAACTGGATGGAAAAACACACATTCTTTGACAGGTTAATCAGCATACATGTATTTCTTGTAGGTATGTTAAAATGTTCTTTAGAAAATGCTACTTTCAAGCTCCATTGTGTGACCTAAAGTCTGGGCAAAGAGACCCTGATTGGTAATGAGTAGAATTATAGGGGTCTGATAATGTTTATATGTGTGTATATAGCTCTATCTCTATCTCTATCTCTATCTCGAGAGATAGAGACTATCACTTTAAAATTTGGTAATGCCATAGCTCCCAACTGTCCCTGATTTTGAGGGACTGTCCCTGATTTGGAGCAATGTCCCTCTGTCCTCCTCATTTGTCCCTCATTTTGGTCTGATCTATATAGTTGTATATAAAATGCACTTTTTTATCTATCAAAAAGTTTTTCCAGTGCTAAACCTTTCATCTGATTTCTAAATTGCTGCATTTGTAAATTCCAAAAGCCAATATAAAGAAATAGTAGTGGTAAAAAAAAGCAATTGTGGGTTTAACCAATCTTGTTTTTTTGTACAATTCTCCTTTAAGGGGGCGTGACTAGGGGTGTGTCCTTTGTCTGCATACTTTTGCTGATAGGTGTCCCTCATTCCCATCTTAAAAGTTGGGAGGTATGGGTAATGCACTTTTTTACTTTCCCTGGGTGTTTTTTTTTTGTTTTGTTTCAATTCCTGGGAAATCGAAATTGTTGGTTATGTGACGACACAAACTACTGATAAGAACCCAGAAAGCTGCTCAAAATAGGCTTTCGTACCAAAACCAGTCTGAACTGACCAGATACTGCTGAAATCTCTTTTTGCCAGTCACACGACGTAACCACCCATTTAACTGTCCCCTTGCTACTAAGAAGATATGAATGCTGATTGGACTAAACTATACAATCACACCTATAACAAGCCTAGACCTTATGCATGTTCATACTTATATATTGGTAAACTTGATGTTTGTAAGTCAGAAACACTTTCAGTTTTACTCGCTTATGTGTTGTGTGTTGTGTCTCACCACTGCGGTGTATGAATAAAGCACCTACTTATATTTTACAAAGATCTGAATCTACTATCTCATCTGAATGTCTTGTTTTGAAGAATCCCTAATCTGATTTAACAGTAAACATGCAGTGAGATAGGGGGAAAACTTTATACAACTTCTGTGCAGCACCACTATACAGAGTCTCCATATCTAATGAACAAATGTGGCTGTCCCATGTATAAAGTGAATAATGCAATTAACATGTATGCATAAACAGTTTTATACATTAAAACACATTAATAATAATATATATATTACCTGACTTTAAGAACACAGTGGAGTCCCCCTCTTTTGCATGGATCCTGGAACATACCTGAACTGAAATCTAGTACCTCTATAAGTATTTTTCAATAGTACCTGCTGGTAAAATCTAGTATTGCAGCATGACAATGAAAATCAGTAGTTCTTACTGAATTGTGACAAAGTACAACATATTTTTGCAAAGGGGTTATTTTTAATTTATAACATAAAATTAAATAAGTAAAATAAATATTTTATACACCTAACAGAAAGGTATAGATTGAACATCACTTTATAACCTTGAGAACATTTGAAAAAATGTTAAATAAAGGCTAAAAAAAGTGAATTCTATAATCCACGTTTTCAGATAGACAAGTTCTGAAAACCTATTATAGGCACATCATAGGCATCTGACGTGTCTTGTGAGCTACTGACTGACAAGCATTGTTTCACTTCTCCATACCTTATACTGTTGATGTTCTCCAGCTCTTCATCTGTCATTCGGTCTCTCATGTATAGAAAGTTACTGGATGTGTTTATCTGCCTTCCATGTTTGGAACTAACTTCTTGCAGTAAACCTCCCAGTGCTGGCTGGCAACCTGTGTATGTATAAATAATCCAATAATATTGGTTCAGTGGCTATGAAGGTTCTCCTTTACTATAGTGCACATGACTGAGGTGTAAAATGAACTAAACTATGGTTTAACTACCTCAATACTGGGCACTTTCACCCCCTTCCTGCCCAGGCCAATTTTCAGCTTTCAGCGCTGTCGCACTTTGAATGACAATTGCGCGGTAATGCAATGCTCTACCCAAACAATATTTGTACCATTTTTTTTAGACCGATAGAGCTTTCTTTTGGTGGTATTTAATCACCACTGGGTTTTTTTATTGTTTGGTAAACAAACGAAAATAGACCAAAAATTTTGAAAAAAATAAGAATTTTTCTTATTTTCTGTTATAAAATTTAGTAAATAAGTAATTTTTCTCCTTCACTGATGAGGCTGCACTGACAGGCACTGATAGGCTGCACTGATGAGGCGACACTAATATGCAGCACTGATGGTCACTGATAAGTGGCACTGATGGGCAGCATATATGGGCACTGATGGACACTGATAGGCGGCACTGATGGAGGCACTGATGGGCACTGAAAGGCAGCACTGATAGGCACTGAAAGGCGGCATAGCTTTTTAAAATGATTGCCAATGGGAATGTATTTTGAAGTGTATTTGTATACAGCCTAAGTCTTGGAGAGTAGCCCTCAGCTATAGAAAATTTGCTCTTTTAAACTATGAATATGTAAACCCATCATTTCATATTCCTGATATGTGCCTGCTGTACCATGTACTTGTATGAAAATGTATCCTGTTCTCTTTGTATTGCTTACTTTTTGTGAAATCTCTGGTGTTCCTGCCAGACCCTCTACTCTCCCAATAAAAACTTACCACGCTAAACAGGAGAACACAGTGTGGTCAGTTCTCTATGTATGCTGGGAACTGAGCCTGCTGTCCTCCAATGATCAGACTTGTCCTGACACTCCCCCATTCTGCACAGTCATTCACTGGGAAGTTCAGCGTGCTGCTGTTTCTCCTCTCCTAGCTCTTACAGTTTGCAGTTGAGAACAAAAGGAACTGATGGATCGATAGAGCACAGCAGGCTTGAAACAGAGGCGTCGGCTTCTAAACATGTTGCCACCCCCGACATCACTTCCTGTTTCATCATTTTCTGTCCTCACATGTGCACCATTGTTCCACACGTGCTACTTCCTGCTTCCTTTGCTGAGGCTGCCTTGTCACCCCTACTACCAAACTCCACTCCTTGCAGCAGCAGGATCTTGGGATCCTGGATGCCGCCTCCTCCCAGCTGCAGATGCACCAATGACTATAATGCATGAGATCATCCACGCACTGTGAGTTGACAATTATTCTGTGTTGTATTTACCTCTCCACCTTGCTGCACTTAGATTGGGTTTACTTCTTCTTTGTTTCCTGCAAAGGTAAAGCATAATGGGCTACTATGAATCGCATAGTAGCCCATTATGTGTCACTTACCTGACACAGGAGCCTGCGATGTCACTGCTGTGCCCTCTTCCATGAAGCTTCCATCTTCCTTCCGGGTATCGCTGCTCCGGCACTGTGAGTGGCCGGAGCAGCGATGACGTCACTCCGGCGCATGCGCGCAGGAGCCATCAGTGATGGCATGTTAGCCTTCACTAACGGCATGCTCAGTGCGATTGCACCGTTGTCTACGGCGCAACATCTGTGCCCCTTTTTAGGAAAATATCTCCTTAACCGTGTAGGTTAAGGAGATATTTCTTGCACTTACAGGTAAGCCTTAATCTAGGCTTACCTGTAGGTTAAAGTGGTCTGTAAGGGTTTGCAACCACTTTAAGGACCAGCCGCCGCAGTTATACTGCGGCAGGTTGGCTCCCCTGGGCAAATCACTGTAGTTGTACGTCGTGCTCTTTAAGACCACTAGGGGGCGCAACGACAGAGCCGATGCGCATGCCCGTGGCCGCGACGTCCGCCAGGCACCCGCGATCACTCCTGAGAGAGACAGAACGGAGATCTGTCAATGTAAACAGTCAGATCTCCGTTCTATCAGGAAAGAGGAAACAGATCTGCTGTTCATACTGATTATGAACAGCGATCGGTCTCCTCCTCCAGGCAGTTCCATCCCCCTCACAGTTAGAAACACTCCCTAGTACACAAATGTAACCCCTTGAATGCCCCCCAGTGTTAACCCCTTCCCTGCCAATAACATTTACACAGTAATCAGTGGCTATTTTAGCTCTGATCGCTGTATAAATGTCAGTGGTCCCAAAAAAAGTGTCAAAAGTGTCTGATTTGTCTGCCGCAATGTCGCAGTCCCGCTAAATTAAAAAATAAATAAAAAATGCCATAAATCTATCCCCTATTTTGTAGACGCTATAACTTTTGCGCAAACCAATCAATATACGCTTATTGCAATTTATTTTTACCAAAAATCTGTAGAAGAATACATATTGGCCTAAGCTGAGGAAAAAAAAATTTGTTTAAAAACATTTTGGGGGATATTTATTATAGCAAAAAGTAAACAATATTTTTTTTTTTTCAAAATTGTCAGCCATCTTTACTTATAGCACAAAAAATCCTGCAGAAGTAATCAAATACCACCAAAAAAAAAAGCTCTTTTTTGTGGGGAAAAAAAAAGGACATCAATTGTGTTTGGTTACAGCGTCGTACGACCGCGCAATTGTCAGTTAAAGAGTCGCAGTGGCATATCGCAAAAAATGACCTGGTCATTAAGGGGGCAAATCCTTCCGGTCCTTAAGTGGTTAATAAATGTTTATACACCCACTACACTAAAGCCTGGTAAACACTAGGAGTTTTTTCCATTCAACCCAGTGGGTTGAATGAAAACAAACTGTCTACTTTGGTCTGACGTTAGTACAGTGATCTCCCCCACTGAGCTGTTATGTTCTGACAGGGGGACAGCCCCCCCGCCAGAACACTCCGATCTGGAGGCGGTCAGCTGCTGTCAAACCGGCTGCCATACACAGGGGCCGAATGTCGGACTTTATTGAACCTGCCGATGTCACGTGGCATTCGGCCTGTGTGTACGGGGCTTTAGTCTGCACACTTTGCTCTTTTTATCTTTTGCCGCTTAGAGATCTCTTCAGTCTTTCAGAAGTGCTGCATTAAGAGTGCTGGATTGGATTCTTAAATGGTTCCTGAAGCCATAGGATTTATCCCGAGGATTTGGACCATGCTGTACTTTCCATCAAGTAGTCGTCCCAGCCTAGGCTGCACCCATCGCGCTATATTGACATTTTTTTTTATCATAGTAGCACTAACACAACTATCTCTCTGTCAGAAACCATGAATCAGACCAAGACAGAAGTACAGTTAAATCACACTTGTTTAATAATCAAAGTAAATAGAACAAACGTAGTCAAAACATAGCCAAAGTTCGGTAGCCGGAACAGATAGACAAGCCAGAAAGTCAGGAAACCAGGAACAGTGTAGTGGAATAGCAAGCAGGATCTGGAGTCAGAAGGAATGTCAGCCAAGCAAGTCTTTAACAGGAACGCAGTCTCTGTGATATAGACCAAGGCGAAGGCAGAGATCATCTGTGCTGGACGGCTTAAGTAGGCAGGACTGACGAGCAGGATATCATCAACAGGTGAGTCACTGTGGAGAGATAAGAGCTGGCAATTAGCTGACAGCTGAGCGGCCAGCTCAGAGAAGGAAGGGCTGAGCCCAGCCCTAAAAGTACCCCCTTCTCAATGACCCCCCCCCCCTCGGAGGCTTGAGGGGAAACGTCTATGGAAATCACGGAGGAGGACAGGGGCATGTACATCCGAGGATGGGACCCAAGAGCATACCTCCAGACCATACCCTTTCCAATGCATCAGGTACTGTATGCGCCCACAGAACCTACGGGAGTCAACAATGAACTGTACTTCATACTCCTCATGGTTCTCCACCTGTACAGAGTGAGGACAAGGCACCAATGTGGTAAAGCGGTTGCACACCAAAGGTTTTAATAAGGAGACATGAAATACATTTGAGATATGCATATTAGAAGGAAGGTCTAATGTGTAAGCCACTGGTTTAATCCTGCAAAGAATACGGAAAGGCCCAATAAATCGAGGTGTGAACTTCAGAGAGGGAACACAAAGTTGGAGGTAGCGAGATGACAGCCAGACCCTGTCCCCAAACTGGTAGGAAGGTGCAGGCAGGTGTTTGCGGCCAGCATGGAGTCTATACCTATCATTAGCATGTCGCAAAGCCTCCTGGACTTGTGCCCAAGTGGAACGAAGACCACGGAGATGCTCCTCTAATGCAGGATTACTCTGCGGAACAAATGAGTCAGGCAACACGGAAGCCATAACTCGGGACAATCAGGAAGCAGAATTCAAGGCACTATTGTGAGCAAACCCCCGCCCATGGCAAGAGGCCTGACCAGTTGTTATGATGGTCAGAAATATAGCAACGTAGGAATTGCTCCAAGGACTGATTGGCTTGTTCTGCGGCCCCATCAGACTGTGGGTGATACGCAGAGGAGAAAGCAAGCTGAATTCCCAACTGTGCATAAAAGGTTCGCCAGAACCGGGACAAAAACTGACTACCCCTATTTGAGACCATCACCTTAGGTAGCCCATGTGAGCAAAAGATCTCCCAAGCAAAAATGGAAACCAGTTCCTTAGAATTGGGCAACTTCTTAAGTGGAATACAATGAGACATTTTCAAGAACCGGTCAACGACCATAAGGATAACTGTGTTGCCCTAGGAGTTGTGTAACTCCACAATGAAATCCATAGACAGGTGGGTTCAGGGCCTCTCTCCCTTGGATATGGGTTGTAGGAGGCCCACTGGAAGGTGTCATGGAGTCTTAATCTGAGCACACATGGAACAGGCAGCTACGAAGGTGGTGACATCAGCACGTAGACTAGGCCACCAGAATTGTTGGGAAATGGCCCAAAAGAGTTGATTCTTCCCAGGGTGGCCAGCAGCCTTTGGAGAATGGTAAGTCTGGAGAATGGCAGTACGGAGACTCTCTGGGACAAAGCAGCGGTTACAAGGTTTCTCACGAGGAGCATGGACTTGAGCAGCAAGAATTTTGTCACCCAAAGGAGAAGTGAGACTGGTGCGAACCGTAGCCAGAATACGATCAGAAGGAATCACAGGAACTGGAACAGATACCAACTTGGAAGTGGAGGAATATTGTCGTGACAAGGCGTCGGCCCTTACATTCTTAGTACCGAGTAAGAATGAGACAATGTAATTAAAACTTGACAAGAAAAGAGCCCATCGCGCCCTTCTGGGAGAGAGGCGTTTAGCCTCAGACAAGAATGTGAGATTCTTATGGTCAGTAAGAATGAGAACCGGCACAGTGGTACCTTCGAGGAGATGTCTCCATTCTTTCAGGGCTAAAATGATCGCTAACAGCTCTGTCACCAATCTCGTAATTGCACTCCGCAGGTGACCATTTCTTGGAAAAGTAGCCAGAAGGATGCATAGCTCTCTCAGAGGTAGGATGTTGAGACAGAAGGGCGCCAACTCCAGTCCCAGAAGCATCAACCTCAAAGATAAAAGGTAACGTAGGTTCAGGATGTGCCAACACAGGAGCAGAAAAAAAGGCAGCCTTGAGACTCTATTAATGGACTCCGGAGACCAACTCTGTGGGTTACCGTCCTTTCTGGTCATATCAGTCAGGGGCTTGACCAGAGACGAGAAATTACGAATAAACTTCCAATAAAAGTTGGCAAAGCCAAGAAAACGCTGCATAGGACGTTAACCCATGGGTCGGGGGCCACTGTAGGACTGCTAAAAGTTTCCCTGGGTCTACTGAAAAACCAACAGTGGAAATTACATAACCCAGGAATTTAACCTGTTCACGATGGAATTCGCACTTCTCCAATTTACAATAGAGATTGTTCTCTCTTTGTTTCTCAAGCACAGGACAGACATCTGTGTGGTGGCTCTCCAGGGACTTGGAAAATATGAGGATATCATCGAGATAAACTACCACATATAACTGCAACAAATCTCGGAGGACATTGTTAACCACTTGACGACCGCCTCACGCCGATGTACGTCGGCAAAGTGGCACGGACAGGCAAAATCACGTACAGGGTACGTGATTTGCCTTCCGCGGGTGGGGGGTCCGATCGGACCCCCCCCCGGTGCCCGAGGCGGTCGTCTTTTGTCCAGCGGCGATCGGTGATGAGGGGGAGACCATCCGTTCGTGGCCCCCCCCTCGCGATCGCCGCCGGCCAATGAAAACACTCCTTTGCTGCTGTATGCTAAACAGCAGCAAAGGAAGTGATGTCATCTCCCCTCGGGTCGGTATTTTCCGTTCCGGCCCGAGGAGAGAAGACATCTATGTGAGTGCACCAACACACACACACACACAGTAGAACATGCCAGGCACACAAAACACCCCGATCCCCCCCCCGATCGCCCCCCAATCACCCCCCCCCCTGTCACAAACTGACACCAGCAGTTTTTTTTTTTTTTTTTTTCTGATTACTGCATAGTGTCAGTTTGTGACAGTTACAGTGTTGGGACAGTGAGTATTACCCCCCTTTAGGTCTAGGGTACCCCCCTAATAAAGTTTTAACCCCTTGATCACCCCCTGTCACCAGTGTCGCTAAGCGATCATTTTTCTGATCGCTGTATTAGTGTCGCTGGTGACGCTAGTTAGTGAGGTAAATATTTAGGTTCGCCGTCAGCGTTTTATAGCGTCAGGGACCCCCATATACTACCGAATAAATGTTTTAACCCCTTGATTGCCCCCTAGTTAACCCTTTCACCACTGATCACCGTATAACCGTTACGGGTGACGCTGGTTAGTTCGTTTATTTTTTATAGTGTCAGGGCACCCGCCGTTTATTACCAAATAAAGGTTTAGCCCCCTGATCGCCCGGCGGTGATATGAGTCGCCCCAGGCAGCGTCAGATTAGCGCCAGTACCGCTAACACCCACGCATGCAGCATACGCCTCCCTTAGTGGTATAGTATCTGATCGGATCAATATCTGATCCGATCAGATCTATACTGGCGTCCCCAGCAGTTTAGGGTTCCCAAAAACGCAGTGTTAGCGGGATCAGCCCAGATACCTGCTAGCACCTGCGTTTTGTGCCTCCGCCCAGCCCACCCAAGTGCAGTATCGATCGATCACTGTCACTTACAAAACACTAAACGCATAACTGCAGCGTTCGCAGAGTCAGGCCTGATCCCTGCGATCGCTAACAGTTTTTTTGGTAGCATTTTGGTGAACTGGCAAGCACCAGCCCCAGGCGTCAGGTTAGCGCCAGTACCACTAACACCCACGCACGCACCGTACACCTCCCTTAGTGGTATAGTATCTGATCGCATCAATATCTGATCCGATCAGATCTATACTAGCGTCACCAGCAGTTTAGGGTTCCCAAAAACGCAGTGTTAGCGGGATCAGCCCAGATACCTGCTAGCACCTGCGTTTTGCCCCTCTGCCCGGCCCGGCCCAGCCCACCCAAGTGCAGTATCGATCGATCACTGACACTTACAAAACACTAAACGCATAACTGCAGCGTTCGCAGAGTCAGGCCTGATCCCTGCGATCGCTAACGTTTTTTGGTAGCGTTTTGGTGAACTGGCAAGCGCCAGCGGCCTAGTACACCCCGGTCGTAGTCAAACCAGCACTGCAGTAACACGTGGTGACGTGGCGAGTCCCATAAGTGCAGTTGAAGCTGGTGAGGTGGCAAGCACAAGTAGTGTCCCGCTGCCACCAAAAAGACAAACACAGGCCCATCACCATAGTGCCCTTCCTGCTGCATTCGCCAATCCTAATTGGGAACCCACCGCTTCTGCAGCGCCCGTACTTCCCCCATTCACATCCCCAACCAAATGCAGTCGGCTGCATGAGAGGCATTTTTATGTCCTCCCGAGTACCCCTACCCAACGAACCCCCCAAAAAAGATGTCGTGTCTGCAGCAAGCGCGGATATAGGCGTGACACCCGCTATTATTGTCCCTCCTGTCCTGACAATCCTGGTCTTTGCATTGGTGAATGTTTTGAACGCTACCATACACTAGTTGAGTATTAGCGTAGGGTACAGCATTGCACAGACTAGGCACACTTTCACAGGGTCTCCCAAGATGCCATCGCATTTTGAGAGACCCGAACCTGGAACCGGTTACCGTTATAAAAGTTAGTTACAAAAAAAGTGTAAAAAAAAAAAAATATGAAATAAAAAAAAATAGTTGTTGTTTTATTGTTCTCTCTCTCTCTATTCTCTCTCTCTATTGTTCTGCTCTTTTTTACTGTATTCTATTCTGCAATGTTTTATTGTTATTGTTATTGTTATTATGTTTTATCATGTTTGTTTTTCAGGTGTGTAATTATTTACACTTTACTGTGCTTTATTGTTAACCATTGTTAACCATTTTTTTGTCTTCAGGTACGCCATTCACGACTTTGAGTGGTTATACCAGAATGATGCCTGCAGGTTTAGGTATCATCTTGGTATCATTCTTTTCAGCCAGCGGTCGGCTTTCATGTAAAAGCAATCCTAGCGGCTAATTAGCCTCTAGACTGCTTTTACAAGCCGTGGGAGGGAATGCCCCCCCCCCCACCGTCTTCCGTGTTTTTCTCTGGCTCTCCTGTCTCAACAGGGAACCTGAGAATGCAGCCGGTGATTCAGCCAGCTGACCATAGAGCTGATCAGAGACCAGAGTGGCTCCAAACATCTCTATGGCCTAAGAAACCGGAAGCTACGAGTATTTCATGACTTAGATTTCGCCGGATGTAAATAGCGCCATTGGGAAATTGGGGAAGCATTTTATCACACCGATCTTGGTGTGGTCAGATGCTTTGAGGGCAGAGGAGAGATCTAGGGTCTAATAGACCACAATTTTTTCAAAAAAGAGTACCTGTCACTACCTATTGCTATCATAGGGGATATTTACATTCCCCGAGATAACAATAAAAATGATTAAAAAAAAAAATATGAAAGGAACAGTTTAAAAGTAAGATTAAAAAAGCAAAAAAATAATAAAGAAAAAAAAAAAAAAAAAAAAAACACCCCTGTCGCCCCTGCTCTCGCGCTAAGGCGAACGCAAGCGGCGGTCTGTCGTCAAACATAAACAGCAATTGCACCATGCATGTGAGGTATCACCGCGAAGGCCAGATCGAGTGCAGTAATTTTTCCAGTAGACCTCCTCTGTAAATCTAAAGTGGTAACCTGTAAAGGCTTTTGAAGGCTTTTAAACATGTATTTATTTTGTTGCCACTGCACGTTTGTGCGCAATTTTAAAGCATATCATGTTTGGTATCCATGTACTCGGCCTAAGATCATCTTTTTTATTTCATCAAACATTTGGGCAATATAGCGTGTTTTAGTGCATTAAAATTAAAAAAAGTGTGTTTTTTCCCCAAAAAATGCGTTTGAAAAATCGCTGCGCAATTACTGTGTGAAAAAAAAAAAATGAAACACCCACCATTTTAATCTGTAGGGCATTTGCTTTAAAAAAATATATAATGTTTGGGGGTTCAAAGTAATTTTTTTGCAAAAAAAAAAAACTTTTTCATGTAAACAATAAGTGTCAGAAAGGGCTTTGTCTTCAAGTGGTTAGAAGAGTGGGTGATGTGTGACATAAGCTTCCAAATGTTGTGCATAAAATGCCAGGACAGTTCAAAACCCCCCCAAATGACCCCATTTTGGAAAGTAGACACCCCAAGCTATTTGCTGAGAGGCATGTCGAGTCCATGGAATATTTTATATTGCGACACAAGTTGCGGGAAAGAGACAAATTTTTTTTTTTTTTTTTTTTTTTTGCACAAAGTTGTCACTAAATGATATATTGCTCAAACATGCCATGGAAATATGTGAAATTACACCCCAAAATACATTCTGCTGCTTCTCCTGAGTACGGGGATACCACATGTGTGAGACTTTTTGGGAGCCTAGCCGCGTACGGGACCCCGAAAACCAAGCACCGCCTTCAGGCTTTCTAAGGGCGTGAATTTTTCACAGTTTCGGAGGCCATGGAATGCCCAGGTGGCACAAAACCCCCCCAAATGACCCCATTTTGGAAAGTAGACACCCCAAGCTATTTTGCTGAGAGGTATAGTGAGTATTTTGCAGACCTCACTTTTTGTCACAAAGTTTTGAAAATTGAAAAAAGAAAAAAAAAAAGTTTTTTCTTGTCTTTCTTCATTTTCAAAAACAAATGAGAGCTGCAAAATACTCACCATGCCTTTCAGCAAATAGCTTGGGGTGTCTACTTTCCAAAATGGGGTCATTTGGGGGGGTTTTGTGCCACCTGGGCATTCCATGGCCTCCGAAACTGTGATAGGCAGTAAAGAGTGAAATCAAAAATTTTCACCCTTAGAAATCCTGAAGGCAGTGATTGGTTTTCGGGGTCCAGTACGCGGCTAGGCTCCCAAAAAGTCCCACACATGTGGTATCCCCATACTCAGGAGAAGCAGCTAAATGTATTTTGGGGTGCAATTCCACATATGCCCATGGCCTGTGTGAGCAATATATCATTTAGTGACAACTTTATGAAAAAAAAAAAAAAAAAAAAAAGTGTCACTTTCCCGCAACTTGTGTCAAAATATAAAATATTCCATGGACTCAATATGCCTCTCAGCAAATAGCTTGGGGTGTCTACTTTCCAAAATGGGGTCATTTTGGGGGGTTTTGTGCCACCTGGGCATTCCATGGCCTCCGAAACTGTGATAGGCAGTGAAGAGTGAAAGCAAAAATTTACACCCTTAGAAATCCTGAACGCGGTGATTGGTTTTCGGGGCCCCGTACGCGGCTAGGCTCCCAAAAAGTCCCACACATGTGGTATCCCCATACTCAGGAGAAGCAGCTAAATGTATTTTGGGGTGCAATTCCACATAGGCCCATGGCCTGTGTGAGCAATATATCATTTAGTGACGACTTTTTGTAAATTTTTTTTTTTTTTTTTTTTGTCATTTTTCAATCACTTGGGACAAAAAAAATAAATATTCAATGGGTTCAACATGCCTCTCAGCAATTTCCTTGGGGTGTCTACTTTCCAAAATGGGGTCATTTGGGGGGGTTTTGTACTGCCCTGCCATTTTAGCACCTCAAGAAATGACATAGGCAGTCATAAACTAAAAGCTGTGTAAATTCCAGAAAATGTACCCTAGTTTGTAGACGCTATAACTTTTGCGCAAACCAATAAATATACGCTTATTGACATTTTTTTTACCAAAGACATGTGGCCGAATACATTTTGGCCTAAATGTATGACTAAAATTTAGTTTATTGGATTTTTTTTATAACAAAAAGTAGAAAATATCATTTTTTTTCAAAATTTTCGGTCTTTTTCCGTTTATAGCGCAAAAAATAAAAACCGCAGAGGTGATCAAATACCATCAAAAGAAAGCTCTATTTGTGGGAAGAAAAGGACGCAAATTTCGTTTGGGTACAGCATTGCATGACCGCGCAATTAGCAGTTAAAGCGACGCAGTGCCAAATTGGAAAAAGACCTCTGGTCCTTAGGCAGCATAATGGTCCGGGGCTCAAGTGGTTAATAAATTCCTGGAAAACTGCCGGGGCGTTACAAAGGCCAAAAGGCATTACGAGGTACTCATAATGACCTGTTCTGGTATTAAACGCAGTTTTCCACTCATTGCCCTCCTTAATCCTCACGAGATTGTATGTCCCTCCCAAATCAAGCTTTGTGAAAACCGTTTCTCCCTTGAGGCGTTCAAATAACTCCAATCAACTGAATCGTATAGGCATTCTTAATCGTGAAACGATTGAGACCCTTATAATCAATACAATCAATACAAGGTCTCAGATTACCACTCTTCTTCAAAAAGAAGAAACCAGCATCAGCATCAGAAAGCAAAGATATCAAGAAACCTACTTTGCTTTTGTCCATAGGAAATGCCTGGGGCAGCATCTCAAAGTATATCTCAACATGGTTGAGAAACCCTCTGCATTGGACTGGATCACCCCCAAATCATTGGGAAAGCGGAGCAGAATCAAAGTTACCTCCTATAGAGGTAATACTTGAGGCGGGTGCCTGCACAGAGACTGGAGCAGCAGGGACAGCCTGCAACACAGGTTGTACCGGAGCAGCCACAGTAGGTGATTCCAGGTGAGCCGTGTGACTCAGGAGCGTTTGTAACCCCATGGAAAACTGATCCATGCGGTGATCCTGCTCATCCAATCTGGAAAAAATATTAGCAAGTGGATGAATTCATGGCCTTCGTCTACTGTCAGAAACCAGGAATCAGACCAAGACAGAAGTACAGTTAAATCACACTTGTTTAATAAAAAAAGTAAATAGAACAAATGTAGTCAAAACATAGCCAAAGTTCGGTAAACAAAACGGATAGTCAGACAAGCCAGAAAGTCAGGAAGCCAGGGAACAGCAAAGTGGAACAGCACGCAGGATCTGGAGGCAGAAGGAATGTCAACCAAGCAAGTTTTTAATAGGAACGCAGGAGATAGTCTGTGATGTTGACCAAGGTGAAGGCAGAGATCATCTGGGCTGGACGGGTTAAGTAGGCAGGAATGACGAGCAGCATATTATCAACAGGTGAGTCACTGTGGAGAGATAGGATCAGGCAATTAGCTGACAGCTGAGCGGCCTGCTGAGAGAACGGGCTGAGCCCAGCCCTGACACTCTCTCTGATATCAACTTTCCTTCACTATTCCAACTCAAATACACACCAGTGAACTAGCTGATGGGATAGCTTTTTTTTAACATGGGGAGGGGGCAGGCACATTTTCAAAGCTTATTATTGGCCATAGTTTGCCACCTAGTTCACAGTTCATGCAATGAACTCTGGGAGGCTTCACTTTTTAACAAACCCATTAGTCCACCGTTTGAGCCAACTGCGAATGTCCAAGGTTTGAGGCAAAACTAACCCAGCGGTGAACCCAAACCTCATGCCAATTCATGAATCTAGTAGTTGACTCAGACCACCAGGCTCTGCTTACAGCTAAAATATCAGTCTTGGTGAATTGTACTGACCTTTCAATTTTACCAGCAGATTCACAAATTCATTCAGAACCTCTTCCTCACCTTGTATTTGAAGATCTTGTTTCCAGTTTACAACACGAGGATCTTCCAGAATTTGGCGAAGATGCTGAAGGTCTTTACTGAACAGAAAGTAGGTATTGGTATAGTGATCTGAGGGGTCCTTCATGTCCTATACAGGGAATAACAGACTATTCATTACAAATTTGATCAGATATAAAGGACAGACTGTAATAATTACTGTTCCTTTTAAAAGCCCTATTTAGATGGTATAGGTGGCCAAACATTTTAAACTTTATATACCTAATGTTAAGTACGCCAATCAATTTATTACATTTACCTAATATTTCATATTAGGTACAGCGTTCAAATCCTGGCGTATCGAACCTTATCCATTTGGGACATTTTATAGCCTCCTCACAATCCACTTTAACTCCTTGATCGCTGCACTAGTGTACTGCAACCACATCCATTGCAAATGGATGTGGGGCTTTGCAGAGCAGCCTCATTCACTTAAATAGGTCACATTCAATTTCCAACGAAAGCAGCAGGGGGTATAATTCCTGCTGCAGCTAATATATGCTCACCCAGCTGCTGCCTTTGCAGGTAAATAAGATAGCTGTTGGGGGGCAGTAAAAGTACGTCTCAACCACAGGGTTTTACATCCCCCAAGTTTGACATGTGAGCAACCCCTTACAATGGCCAGATTTCCATAACATCATGGATAATCCAACTTTCCAACTGTCATTTTGCTGTGTGATGAGACTGTCCTAGTGGTCAATAAAGGTTACTCCATTGGACAACAGAATGTCAGTTGGTGAGGGTTAGTCAAAAAAGTCAAGGAAAGTCAGCCACCAGTGAGACTAAATCAGAGCAGAGAATGGACAAAACTTTTCTGGTTAATAAGATTAAGAGCAGACATGTCCTAGGCAGGACTTTTAAAAATGGAATATATAGATTCACTTGAAATATGCTGTTCTTTGATTTGACAAAAACCAAAGGTAATCAGAATACAGCATCATGGTTTTACACTGACGCAGAATTACTTTGTCAGTATCTCCCATACTGGTGCCATTGTTTAAACCCACCTCCAATGAGGGACGACATATGACGGTGGAGAAGTCTGGCCACTGGTCAACCAGGACCTCTAGTTTGAATGGGTTGCCAATGATCACGTGATGCAGAGCTCCACATGCCTAAATGATAAACATAATAAGGATAAAGTCACACAACTAACGCACTCAGGGGATTTATACTTTAGGAGGATAACTCTGACCCACCTTCAGCGATTCTGGAAAGCTGTGGACTAAAAGTCGTCTCAGAGTAGCAAGCTTCGATGAACAAGTAAGGACAAGCATTCTGTGAAAAGAAGAGTACATTCAATTGATTTTCCTTCACATCCTGTCCCAAGTGATACCCGTACAAGAAATGGGGAGTGCAGGTGTCACCAGGACAGGAGGGCACAAAAGGCAAGAATTATTAGAACTTCTAACCCTTCTCCATGTTCCTAAAAATGTAATTTTATTTTTGTATCTGTCCCTATTGGAGAGATTTCCCATCACTTCCAGTCAGAGCAAACCTCCACAGTGGGGACACACACAGCAATAAAAACCTGACAGAGAATCTAAGCCTTTTCTGCTCAATGCAGAACTAAATAAAATATTTTGACTGGAGTTACAATTTAACTTGTTTGCTGACAGAGCTGTTTTTCTTTTTATGCTTGAAGATGAATTTAAAACCACAAACATTTATATACTTTTTGAAAGCAGATACCCTGCAAAATAAAATGGTTGCAATTCCAATTTTTTTATGTTACTTGATATTTGCGCAACAGTTTATCAAGTGCAAACATTTTCAGTAAAAACCACACGAAAGTTCATTTTGGGTCACACAATTTTTTTGGCAAAATATAAAAGATGAGGGTTAACCAAGTAGGTACCCAATATATACAGTTTATATGACATAAGATTATTTATTTGTTATGCTTTGATACAGCCGATACTTTATGGTAGTAGAAAATCTCCTGACAAAGCCAGATTAAAGGCAAATCATGTTGAGATGACTACTTCAGACTATGGATATGTTCAAAAATCTGCATCACTCTATGTACATTGTCTAATTGATATGCCTTTGGATATACAGTACAATATATATATATATATATATATATATATATATATATATATATATATATATATATATATATATATATATATATATATATATATATATATATAATTTTATTTTTATTTTTTTTACAAAACAACGTAGTTTTTATGAGATTTTTGTATATCAATAAAAATTTAGAATTTTATATTATGTATTTGTTAATACTCTGCGCCTCAAAAGTCCCAGATTTGAGGCATTCCTGTTTTGCCATTTAATTGGGATGTTGGTGCCCTTGGTTTCCCATCTATCTTTTGCATATATCCTAACCCATTACCTAGTCAATCCCAAAAATGAAATTATTACTAGTGGACTACTGGGCCAATATGTGTATCATGCCTTAAAATTATCTTGGCCCACACACATCCTCTGTGTACCAGAAGATGTCAAGGTAACATTCACATCTTACCTGCTGTAGTGTAGCTTCACACAATGCCCAACTGTATTGTTATCCTTCCTACCTCATATAATACTGGTGTCACATGCACTAAGATCTTCAAGCCAGATCCTGGATAAAGTAACATCAAGTGATGATAAGCCTTAATATTAAACCAAAGCTTCCAACTTTCAGCTTTTTTGGCTCTGTTAAAGCCTTGAGTTTTCCAAGGTAGTCTACCATATAACTTGCTAAAGTTATATATTAGTTTTTTTGGCAGTTCACTAGACTTTGAGACATGGAAGGTTGTTTAAAAAGGTTTTAAAGACTCCTTAAAATGTAACTTTACTTTAAAATCTAATGCCAGCCAGAAGCCACTTTCTGGTCCTGTTGCACCTGTACTGTGTAAGAAATGGAGGATGTGGATGTTACTAGAACAGGAAGCCATGGATAGGAAAACAAACACTGCCCATAGTTCTAACCCTTTCTCACTGTGCTATAAACATGTTTTTGTCTGTATCCCAAGATATTTTCCAGGCAAATCTCCTCCAGTATTGACATAGAGGGCAATAAAATAAAAAATAAAAGAGCTGCTAACCCAACCTTACTCTACCCAAAGCAACATTTATGGCTAGATTTGAACCCAATTTAGGGGAAAGCAATATAATAGTTCCATCTTTATATGTACAGGATTGTGTGCCATTACACTCTTTTTGAGCAGAGTCCCCTTTGTGTAAACGATATACATTGCAATGATTTTAAAGATGCATCTTTTCAGATTCATATCTTTCGCTGTTCTGAGGAAGCAGGTGTTTCAAGAAGATCTAAAGTGACAGCATACACATTTATTTCATAGCATCAGCATTGTAATAACAATACAAGCAATGGTTATTTTTTATTTTTTACAATCCAATATAAAATTTCCTTTCATGCTGTGAGTCCTGCCTGTCTGCTGCCTATCTCTTTCCACAACCTCCTGGATTCTCTGCATGCTTTGCTGCTTCGCCTCTGCCCATTCTATATTTTACGTTCAAAGCAAACAAAAAAGTGCCTCTAAGTGCAGCAATTCTAGACTTTAATAGCCCAAAGGAGTTAAAATACACTTACTAGAAGTGAGATAAAAACAAGACTCATCATGGTAGGTATGGTGGAATAGTAGTCCAGCGTCAGGGTGGTCCCGGTGGGGTGGACCTTGAGGTAGTCCAGTATGCAGCAGGAGATCCCAGCAGACCAGCAGAGGGGAGCTGCAGCAGTAGGAAACGTCAGGCGGGACAGCCACGCTGTCGGGACCAGCGTGGAACGCAGGACCCAGAAGTGACGTCAGAGAAAGAGGACCAGACCCAGCATGGAACGCATTGGCCAAAAGTGATGTAAAAGCGGTGGGACGCGTTTCAGAGCTTCTATTGGCTTCATAGGTATGAAGAAGGAGCCAATAGATGCTCCAAAACGCTTCCTGCCCCTTTTTAGGTCACTTCCGGACAATGCTTTACACGCCAATTCTGGTCCTCTTCTGCTAACATCACTTCCGGGTCTTGCTTTCCATGCCGGTCCCGGCAGTGTGGCTGTCCCTTCTGGCATTTCCTACTGCTGCAGCTCCTCTCTGCTGGTCACTTCTGATCAATGTGTTCCATGCTGGTTCTGATCCTCTTCCACTAACATCACTTCCGGGTCTTGCGTTCGACGCCGCTCCTGGCAGCGCGGCTGTCCCTTCTGGCATTTCCTACTGCTGCGGCTCCCCTCTGCTGGTTAGCTGGGATCTCCTGCTGCATACTGGACCACCTCAAGGACCACCAACCAGGACCACCCTGACGCTGGACTACTATTCCACCATACCTACCATGATGAGCCTTGTTTTTGTCTCACTTCTAGTTAGTGTATTTTAACTCCTTTCGGCTATTAAAGTCTTGCATTGTGGAACTTAGAGACACCTTTTTGTTTGTTTAGTTCTTAAAAGAGATTGCTTCCCTCTTGAAGTGCTGCCCAAGTGCTCTGAGACATAATTTTGAGTTGTATCCATCCCAGGCTGCGGACATTATCTCTGGCCAGTCCTGTTATCCAGAGCGCCCTATATCTCTTTACCTATATTTTACGTTCAATTTCTAAGGACTAAGCATCCCATAGTACCTTGCTGCCTGAAAGCAATGATCATGTGGCATGTTTCCTGTACTAATTGTGCCTCCTGCAGTTCAGACAGCAGTCTCAATGAAATGTGTGACACAGTGGTGCATATTTACAAGGCATAGTAAAAATGTGTCACAAATCTCAAGAAATATCAAGTTTCTGTTGTAATGCACTTTTTGCTTGCATTTTTAACTCCTTGTTTTTGGCAATTTAAGTGTGTTTTATGTGTATTTTCATTTGCTGTGTGTGTTTGCTGTTAACCAATGAGGATCCTGTAGGTAATTGAAACATGGGTGATTTTGCACCCCTGTTTACAGATGCCACAGCAAGTGTTGCAGTCTTTACTGGAGCTTAGCACATAGGGGGTATCCATGGAAGGTGCTTCTAACCATGGGATGACAAGCTGACATGTGCTCACCCACAGCAAGTTGAAATGCATGAAAAAATTTGCATGCAAATTTGGACAAGCCTGATTTTATACAATGCAGCGCACAGATGTGAACTGCCTAGTTGGACTCAATGGGGGAGATTTACTAGTACACAGAGAATCTGGTGAAGCTGCCCTAGAATTGAACAGTGCCTAGGTCCATGCAGGCATGTGCTGGCCATCAGGACTACCGGGAGTTTCCCGGTGGGCCGATGGCTCAGTGGGCCGGTTTCAGTGACAGGATCCTGGGTACTTTCATTCTGGGACAATACAGTGTCCCGGAATTGCCCCCTGTTCCGATCTGATGCCCCCTAAAAAGGCCACCATTGCCGCTTTACCGACTGTCACTTGTTCTGGGCGGGCAGGCCGGCCGAGACCCGCTTTACGTTGTAGTTCCACAGCTGCTGGCTCACTGCCCGAAATGGTTGCTAGCCACCTGCCGCCTGGCGTATAACAACCAGTGCAGTGACGTCACCAGAGAGATGCCCCAGAATACAGAGCGGAGGAGGATTTAACTTCCTCCTCCTCCGCGTGCGCCTAGTACTCCACCCGCCTCCCCTGAGCTGAAGCCGAAATTAGTGGAGCCTGGAGGACATGTGCGGGACACAGTGCACAGGGAGCCGCCACGCCAACCTCCATTTCCTGGTTCTGATCTGACAGGTATAATGTGATCTGTGTGCTCCGCTGCTGGAGCTACACTTTCTTCCCCCACAGTCTCTCCACCATGTATAGTTCCAGCACTGCTGGAGAACTCTTTCTGTGAGCGGGGGATCTGATGGTAAAGGGGGGTACTTTCTGTGAATGGGGGATCTGATGGTAAAGGGGGGTACTTTCTGTGAATGGGGGATCTGATGGTAAAGGGGGGTACTTTCTGTGAGTGGGGGATCTGATGGTAAAGGGGGGTAATTTCTGTGAGTGGAGGATCTGATGTTAAAAGGGGGGCTCATTCTGTAAGTGGGGTTTCTGATGGTAAAGGGGGGCTCTTTCTGTATGCATAGGACGACAGTGGCAGTCAGGGTCATATCCAGTTTTCCCTGGGGTGGGGGGGGGTGGTAAAATGCACCGTTGCCCAAGTACACAAAAATTCTTGCACTGGCCTGTCCTCAGGAACATGGATCAGGAGGCTATGTGTGAGTGGCCAGAGCCAGCTGTGCTGGAGCTGTCAGTTCACTTGGGGGGCATGGCCGCCAGCTAGCTGACGCACCCTGTTGCATTCTGGGAGTTGTAGTCCACACACTCAAGCTCCCGGGGGGGTTGAAGGCATTGCTGAGGTGAAAGACCCTGACACCCCCAGTGCCAGCTGACCCCAAATCCCATCTATCCACCCCTCCATTTACCCTGCCCCAGTGCCCACCCAGTACCTCAAAAAAGGCCTCAACACTATGGGTCCTGTTGGAAGCTGGCCATGGCCTGTGGCCAGCTCCTTTCAGGGCCCACAGATCAGTGGCCGGCTCCCAGCAGGACCCACTGGCCGCTTTGCAGGGCGATCCTGGGTGGGTGCACCTTGAGCAATTGCATATAGTTTATATACTGTTTTTGTGCATGTCTGCAAAATTAAAGTGGGCCAGTCTGGAAGAAGTCCAGGGCCAAATTTTTGTCCCAGTCCAGCCCTGGGTCCATGTGACAGCAGGATGGAATTCCAACACTCACTTTGCTCATATCTATTATAAATTGGCCTCTAAGTCACAGAGGGGCCTCTTTGCACAATTTACACACAATTTGTTCGCCTGACCATAGGCTAAATACTGATATTTAATTTGTGTAAAGGCAGCCCCCAAAAGGATTGATTTTTTTCAGTTGTATTGAACAGTTGCAACCTGTTGTTCACAAGTATTCAATAGAGTTGAACTCCAGCCAAAACTTTATTTTTATTTTATTTTTATTTTCATAAGGCAGGCTTGCTTAGAACCTTTCCATCAGTTCCCAAGACAGAGGAAGTGTCAGCAAATCTCCTAAATGGGAACACAAACAGCAATAACAACCTGACAGAGATCTTGAGCTGGGTATACACTAGTAGAATTTAGAACAAAATTCATAAGAAAATTCTCAGAACATTTGAGATTGTTAAAAGCAAACAAATTCTTTCAAATGACAATCGAATTTGAAATGAATTGTCTTTACCGAATGGAAACCACATGCACGGTTAGAAATTTGTACATTGGAAAAATGTTTCCATCGTGTTCCTTTTTTTGCCTGCCAGTTCACAACCTTCTATTTTATGAGTAAAGTTCTACTTGAACAATAGCTTAAAACTTCCTAACAAGGACAGACAGCAAGAAAATTATATCTAAAATATTACTGCAGCTAAAAAAGAGTATTGTTGATTGCAAGCTCCTAAAAGTAGATAGTGATATTCCTCTTTAGTATTGGCCTAAACGTATGCTCCTCAGCAGCTGTTTATGTTATCCAGGTAACCAAATTATATTTCTGAGCCACTCATGATTCTCCTGTGCATAAGAAAGGTCACCTGGCAAACATACTGCTTAATAAATAGTACATAGTATTTGGGAAAATGCTACCTAGCAGACAAAAATACTTTCCCCCTCTCTTTAACCACTTAAAGACCAGGCCTCTTTTTCAGACTCTGTGTTTACAAGTTAAAAACAAGTTTTTTTGCTAGAAAATTATTTAGAACCCCCAAACATTATACATTTTTTTCCCTAACACCCTAGAGAATAAAATGGCGGTCATTGCAATACTTTTTGTCACACTGTATTTGCGCAGCGGTCTTACAAGCACACTTTTTTTGGAAAAAAATTCACTTTTTTGAATAAAAAAAATAAGAAAAGTTAGCTCAATTTTTTTTATACTATGAAAGATATTGTTACGCCGTAAATTGATACCCAACATGTCATGCTTTAAAATTGTGCCCGCTCGCAGAATGGCGTCAAACTTTTACCTTTAAAAATCTCCATAGGCGACGTTTAAAAAATTCTACAGGTTGCATGTTTTGAGTTACAGAGGAGGTCTAGGGCTAGAATTATTGCTCTCGCTTTAAAGACTGTGGTGATCTCACATGTGTGGTTTGACCACCGTTTTCATATGCGGGCGCTACTCACGTATGCGTTCGCTTCTGCACTCAAGCTTGTCGGGACGGGGCACTTTAAAAAAAAAATGTTTTTCTTATTTTATTTTACTTGATTTTTAGTTTTTCCCGGTTTAAAAAAAAAAAATGGGTCACTTATTCCTATTACAAGGAATGTAAACATCCCTTGTAATAGAAAAAAAGCATGACAGGACCTCTTAAATATGAGATCTGGGGTCAAAAAGACCTCAGATCTCATATTTGGACTTAAATGCAATAATAAAAAAAAAAATGTCATTTAAAAAAAAAATGACAACAGAAAAATGGCCCTTTAAGACGTTTGGGCGAAAGTGACGTTTTGAAGTCGCTTCCAGGTTTAAATATACCTCTGTATAACAGTTTAGTGCTTACAATAAACATTTGTTCTGATTAATACAGTAATTTTATGCTTTTGCACCCTTTTCACTGTTCCTAACACATGCTGTTCTGAAACTCTAATTACAGCAAAACTATGGCATAAAATCTGCTGAAACTTTTCCTGCATCTGCTTAAGATGTTTGGGAATCTTTCTATCACAGTTTAAGGCCCCTTTCACACTGAGGCGTTTTTCATGCGTTTTAGCGCTAAAATTACCGCCTAAATACCGCATGAAAAACGCCCCCCATGTATCTCAGTGTAACCTTTCACACTGAGGCGTTGTGCTGGCTGTGCGTTGGAAAAAATCCTGCAAACGGCTTTTTTGGAGCATCTTTGGGGCGCATAAAATAGCGCTGTAAAAACGTCTATCCCAATTGAAATGAATGGGAAACGCTGTAAAACTGCGGTAAAACCGTGGTAATACCGCTTTAAAAACGCCCAGAAACTGTGGGGAAGATCACATGACCGCATGGTCAGGTTTGCTGACGCTAACGCTTAAAAAATGCTATAAAAACGTGATTAAAACGCATGGGCGTTAGCGCTATTTTTACTGCTGACGCGGTAAAAACGCTGCAAAAACGCTGCAAAAATGCGGTAATAACGCTCATCGTTTTTACCGCGGTTTTGCAACGCCTCAGTGTGAAAGTAGCCTAACACAGATTAGAAACAATTTAAAGTACATACCTGCAAAGAATTACACAAACAGGAGAAGATATGACCATTCATTCACCTTTATCGCTGAAGCAAGTTTGACTTCAGTCACATGGTGTGTGGTCTTATATAGACTCTGTTTGTGTGTCTTCTCTGCCATCTACTGGTTGTTGATAGAATAGCAATTTCCTTTGCTTAGAAATAAAAAAAAATTAATATGGACTTTGGGGTGTCTGTTTTGTCTTTTATGTGACCATCATAGGTGTGCGCAGCCTCTTGCATTAGGGTGTGCACCCCAAAGCTCAAATACATATGCATGTGTATATGTACTGATGGTGTCATTAGGGCAGTGGACAGTGTCAGTAGTTTTATTTTTATTCTTTTTAAATTATTTTATTTTGTGACATTTTTTTTTTTGGCTGAAATATCAGTGGTCTAAACAGGGGGGAATATGCACCACACAAGGCGATTAGGGTGTGCCCAGACACACCTGGCACACCCTGTGCGCACGCCTATGGTGACCATATAAACATCCCAGTCCGTCACACTCTCCCCTCCTTTAGTTAATGGCTCCCGACATTACACTCAATGGTTATCTGAACACTATTTAGTGATTTAAGCAATCCAAATAGGTACTTGTTGCCACCAAGGAGCTAAGTTACCTACCTGGTATGTCATGGGGGTAGCTACTAATGTAGGAGTTTGTACGGTGTGAATCTGACTTGGTCTGTACCTTGGCTGACCTAGTGTGTCATATGTAAAGATCTCTTTAGGCTTAGCTTGTCTGGTAGATCTTCTGACAGGAGTTGAGTCTTCTCCATCAACATCATTCTTCATTTGCATATCTTGGCTCACAGGCAAGTCTTGACTTAATGGGGGTAATTCTGCAGTGTCTAGTCCCACCATGTCTGTAGGCCAGATTTGGTCGCCAACTACTGTTGCATAATTTTGTTCTTGTTCAAGATTGGGTGTGGTAGTTGTAGGATAGAACTCTTCAGCAGAAACTCTTAATGGGGGTTTCTGTACGTTTTGAGAGTTTTGTTGAGACACAACACGATCATGACTTTCTGTAGTTTCTGGTATATAAGGATAATACCATGTTTCTTCATCTGAACATTCCTCCTCCTGGTCCAAATCCGTTCTGGTCTCCTTTCTGTTACTTGATTGTCTTTGGTTCATTGGTACTCTTGGAATGTGTCCTTCAATTGGTAGGTCATTTACTGGTAGTAAGAGATTTCTGTGCAGTACTCGGATAGTCTTTTTACCACTTTCAGGCTGAATTTTGTACACAGGCCCAATCTTTGATTCTTTCTACCACTTTGTGTACTGATTCTTCCCAGTATGAACGAAGTTTACCAGGTCCTCCTCTTTCAGAGAGATTTCGTACTAAGACCCGATCACCTGGTTGAAGAGGTGCTCCTTTTATCTTCTTGTCATAGTACTTCTTCCCTTTAGCAGATGATTTTTGGCTATTCTCAGATGCGATTTTGTAAGCTTCTTGCATTCTGGATGCCCATTTCTGAGTAAATGTTGGTTGATGTTTTGATTCCTTTTCCATTTTTAGGTTGAGCATTAGATCAATTGGCAAACGAGGAGATCTTCCGTACAATAGAAAGAATGGCGAGTATCCAGTGGCTTCATGCCTGGTGCAATTGTATGCAAGAACCATATGTGGATGATGTTCTTTCCAATCAGACTTTTTCTCTTCCTCTAAGTTGCGAAGCATCTGTAACAAAGTACGGTTCAGTCTTTCCACTGGGTTACCCTGTGGATGGTATGGAGTAGTTCTTGAATGAGAAATCCCTGCCAATCGTTGCAATGTCTGAAACAAGTTGTTTTCGAATTCTCTTCCTTGGTCATGGTGGAGTTTCTCTGGATATCCAAAACGTAGTATAAAATCTTGAAAGATCTTTTCTGCCGCCGTTTTTCCAGATTTGTTCTTAGTTGGATACGCTTGTGCAAAGCGTGTGAAATGGTCTACTATTACAAGTATATACTCATATCCTCCTTTGCTTCTCTTCAAATGAAGATAATCAATGGACACTAACTCCAAGGGTGAACTGGTAGTAATCGAACCCATAGGTGCTCTTTCAGGGATATTTGGACGCTTTTGTTTGATGCAGTTGCACTTCTTCAGCACATATTCATCAATGTCTCTTTGCATAAATGGCCAGTAAAATCGTTCACGTGCTATGTGGGTTACCTTTTCAGTACCAATGTGACCCATGTCATCATGAAGATTTCTTAAGACCAATGGTTTTAGCTTTTCTGGTAGAACTAGTTGTTTTCGGGTTCCAGAGTGTCGGTAGAGGATTCCTTCATCAACTCTGAGTTTGTTCCATTCGTGTATCAAACGTCTTGTTTTACTGGTCATACTCTCCTTTTCTTTGTGGTTTGGGATCCAATCGTTCTCCTTAAGCCAGACCACTTCTCTAATGTTGGTATCGTCTTGTTGCAATGCTCTGATATTTTCCTGTGTCATTGGGCAGATTGTCTGTCCTTTCAGCAATTCTTCAGCCACATCACTTTCTGAGTGAAGAGTCAATGAAGCCACCCATAGTGCCTCTTCTTCTTCAACAGCTTTGCCACATAGCTGACACAACCTCAGATGGCACAGGCTCTGTGTACTCACTCAGATTCTTCGTGAGTTCCACAGGAAATCGTGACAGTGTATCCGCGTCTGCATTCTGTTTACCTGGCCAGTACCATCGAAGTCGAAATCGGCCAACTCGCCAACCCAGCGATGACCCACAGCATTCAGTCTGGCAGTACTCAATACATATGTCAATGGGTTGTTGTCTGTGTAGACTGTGAATGTTGGAGTGTAGTACAAGTAATCTCTGAACATGTCACAGACTACCCACTTGAGAGCTAAATACCCAAGTTTACCAGAGTGAAGATGGTAATTGCGCTCTGCTGGAGTCAATGTTCTGGAGCCGAACCCAATAACATGAAGTTTTTCTCCTTGTCGTTGGTACAGTACAGCACCTAGGCCTTCATTGGAAGCATCAGTGTGTAAGACGAAGGGTAAGTCAAAATCAGGGTATGTTAGTATTGGTGGATTGGTTAGCATGTCCACCAATCTGGATACTACAGCTTGATGTTTGGGTGTTTATTGGATCGGTGTTTTAGATGGCACTTGTGCTTTGTTCCCGTTTCTCTTTGTAGGTTCTCCTCGATTGTTTTTGGTGATGGATTTAGTAGATTCTTTCTCAGTGTTCTGCAAAAGTTCATACAGTGGTTTAGCAAGTCGAGAGAAATCTTGAATGAAGGACCTGTAGTAGCTCAGGAATCCTAACAAAGATCTGACTCCTCCCACTGTTTTTGGTTCTTTCCTTTTCAACTAATACAGCTTCAAGATCTTTTGGGTCAATTTTTATGCCTTCTTCTGACACCATTCGTCCAAGGTAGCGAATCTGTCGTTTAAAGAGTTCACACTTCTTCGGTCTAAGTTTGATACCATGCACGCGCATTCGACTAAGCACTTGCCTAATATCATTGACATGTTCCTGAAAAGTTTTGGAGTAGCAAAGTACATCATCCAGGTATGGAGAACAACATTTGTCTCTGATGTCCTCTAGTACATCCTCCATGCATCTCTGAAAAGCTGCTGGGGCGTTAGTTAATCCGAACGGAATACGATTCCACTCCAGCAGTCCCCAGGGGGTGTTGAAAGCCGTCAGATGTCTGGAGTCTTCATGCACAAAGCCTTGATGATACGCACTACCCTGGTCCAAGATTGAGAACCATGTAAATCCTCCTAAGCTATCCAGCAGATCTTGTATTCTAGGTAGTGGATGTCTATCTGGGATAGTCTTTCGGTTTAACTCCCTAGAGTCAACACATAGTCGTAGGCTACTGTCCTTCTTTCGAACGCAGACAACTAGTGATGAGTATGCGGAAGAAGATTTCGTTACCCAACCTCGGTCAAGAAGGTTTTGGATATATTCTTTCACTTCCTTGTATAGGGGTTTCGGTATCGAATTGTAGTGTTTCTGGACAGAAGTTTCATCTTTCAGATTTATCCTCAATTTCAGGTTAGGAATGCATCCTATGTCTCCCTCATCTCGAGCAAAGACATCTGATTCGTCATATAACATTTGTCTCGCTATCTCCTGTTCTTTTTTCTGAGAGATCTTCCAAATTGACAGGTGGGTGCCACTTAACAGATTTGTTAGTGGGTAGCTGATTTCCAGTGTCCACTTGGTTCAACTGGTTTACATGAAACACCCTTTTCTTCTGGTCAATTTCCTTTCCATTGTCTTTGTTTGGAGACAATGGTAGAATCTCAGCTGCTGGAGAAATAGTACCCAATACTGTTCTGGGCGGAAGGTAGATGTCACGTTGAGTACGGTTCAGTATAGGTATCTTCACCAGTTTAGAGAAACCGTTTGGCACATCTACCACTGAAGGAAATAGTTCAAGTCCTTCTTCAACTGGATATTTTGGAAGTGGTTCAAATGGCACGATTCCTCCTTTTGGCTACGCTCTAATTCTGCATTTGACTTCACAGAGCTCGCCTCCTTTAATCTGGAGTCCCTTCTTCCCCACTTTGACCACACGACTATCAGATATTTCTCCTGGGTCAGTTGCTTGACTGACAGCATTGACAATGTTATTCGCTACACTCTGTCTTACTTTCATAGCTTCACTCAGCAAGATAGTCAGGTTGGGTGCTGTTTGGTCGATCACGGTTTTCTCTGATCAATTCTTCGATAACATTAAACCCAAGAATTGGATTGTCATTACAGCAGTCGCTCACCAGCATTGGCACATAGATGGCTGAGTTTCCATGTCCACTACTTTCGAATTCTAGGCGGACTTCAATCCATCCGATGAATGGAATGATAGAACCATTTGCAGCTGTAATGGATAAGTTGTCGTCACAAAGTAAATCTTGTATGTGCCTAATGGAGACACTGGGTAGAAACTTTTCTAACCATGCCTTCCCGACAATGCTGACCTGAGCTCCTGTGTCCATCAACATGTCAACCGAAACACCATTCATCCCACATGACAGTAGGCATTTTCCTCCAATTAATTGTGCTACGCGTTGTTTGGAGAATCCATTCTTTTGGGAGTGTTCTAGTTGACCAGTGGGTGAATACCCTGTTTACCTTAGCATGGGACAGATCATTTGAGGTGGTCACTGGTTGTCCCTTCCCAGTGACCGTCTGTCGTTTCCCGACTGCTTTCTTTTCTTCAAGCAGTCAACCGCTCTGTGTCCTGTCCAACCACAGTAGAAACAATGGTAGCAGTTCTGACTCTCTTGTTTGATGCAATCATCACACCTGGGTTTGCAGTGAGCTGTATCTGGAACTTGAACATTGGTTAGTGGCTTAGTCATTCGGTTTCCAACAACAGGAGTTTGCTTCATCATCTTTTCCAGGTTCTTCGTGAGAGCAGAGACCTGTGTTGTTAGTTCCGTTAATGCAGTGTGATTTGCTCTAGCATCTCCCTCGACTTTCTTTTGCAATGTGTCTTTTTCACTATTTCCTGGTGTCTGTGATGAATGAATAGTAAGAGGTTTATGTTTAGGTGCACTGTTTAAGCGTCTCTGCCTTTGTTTCCTCATCAACTGATCTGGTGACCTGCTCTATAATAAAGTCATCAGTTACTGTCGAATCAGACACGTAAGGCTTGATATCTCGTCTAACATTAGAATTTTTCTCGTTTAGTCCCTGATACAGTGTATGAAGGAATACGCCTTGCACCAGTTTTTTGTCATAGTTAAGCTCTCGCCTATCATGTTGTGATGTAGACAGAACTTTTAACCCCACTAGCCTATAAACAAATTGTTGTGCCGTTTCTCTTTCTTGCTGGGTAGCATTGCTAAGGTCCTGAAATAACTCATTACCACTTCGTTCTCTCATATGTGACTTCAACAATCTTTTCAATTCAGCAACAGTAAGATCATCTTTGTCAGTCAATATATCTTTAAAATGACCAGGTTTGATTATTCTCAACACTGTGCGTATAATTTCAGATTCAGGGAATTTTTCTGTTATACCCTCGTCAATTTGTCTGCACGTGCTACTGTACTCATGTCCGAACCATGATCTGAAATTGCACCACCATGCATTTTGAAATCTCTACGTGGTAATAAAGCAACAACATCAGTTAATCTCACCACCTCCGATACCTGTTCAGTCCTTGCAGTCCCACTACTTATTTTTTTGGCAGTGGTTGCAATGTCCACAGTTGGTGTACTTTCCTTGTTAAGTTTTAGTTCATTGATCTTGTCTTTGATTATGAGTAGGTGAGACATACCTAGATCTTCTAACTTTTCCAGCTGATCACTTCTCATGTAGTCTAAAATAAATTCAACGAGTTCCATTTCGTTGGTACCAGTCACTGATGGAATGTCCACGTCTCTTTCATCTTCCAGCGTAATAGCAAGGCTATGCAGCTGTTCTATACTAAGCAGATGAATTTGTTTCCGGATATCCCACATCAGCACAGGACAAGGAGACGCCATTCCTGTTGCACTGTGAAGACTTGCACTCACAAGGCAGACAACACTCACGACTCTCCTTGTAGCTCTGCAGTAAGCTTACGCTTGTATCGCGCTTCCCTCTCACTGGTAACACAACGAATCCCGGCAGACGAGCCCCCAAAATGTTAACGGTCTCAAAATATAAATTAAGAGCCGATGGTTGTGGACGCGATGAGGTAATGTGATCAGCTCGGCGGGTACTGCAAAGAATTACACAAACAGGAGAAGATATGACCATTCACCTTTATGGCTGAAGCTAGTTTCACTTTTACCTAACAATACATATATTTGCTGAATGCTCATGTGCTATACAGAGCTTCAGGATGGACTGGCTCATTCCTTAAATTCCAGAAAGAGTTTTAGTGTAGGGTACAGCACTGCACCGACTAGGACACACTTTCACAGGGTCTCCCAAGATGCCAACAGACCCGAACCTGGAACCGAACCGTTACAGTTACAAATAAAAGTGAAAAAAAAAAAAAAGAGTACAAAAAAAAAATATGTACAATAAAAAAAAAAAATAGTTGTTGTTTATTGTTCTCTCTTTTCTCTCTATTGTTCTGCTCTTTTTTACTGTATTCTATTCTGCAATGTTTTATTGTTATTATGTTTTATCATGTTTGCTTTTCAGGTATGTAATTTTTTGATACTTTACTGTTCACTGTGTTTCATTGTTAACCATTTTTTTGTTTTCAGGTACGCCATTCAGCTGCAACGCAGATTTATTTATCTTGACAGCAACAGCGTTTGCTCCCACGATACATAAAGCCATGACTCCAGCGCTGTAGGAGGTGATTTCACCACCACAGTTAAAAACAAAATGGTGCATGTATGCCCATCATTGGAAGTGGGTGGAAGAAGGGAGGTATTCTAATGGTGGGCATACCCACCGATCAATCTTTTTTTCATGCAGCCCACAGGCTGCATGAAAAAAAAAAAGATTACAATATATGCCCAACAAGGACCAGCAACATACTGGTATGTTGTTGGACTTTGAGTGGTTATACCAGAATAATGCCTGCGGGTTTAGGAATCTTTTTTTTCAGCCAGCGGTCGGCTTTCATGTAAAAGCAATCCTAGCAGCTAATTAGCCTCTAGACTGCTTTTACAAGCAGTGGGAGGGAATGTCCCCCCCCCCCACCGTCTTCCATTGTCTGCTCTGGCTCTCCTGTCCCAACAGGGAACCTGAGAATGCAGCCAGTGGTTCTGCCAGCTGACCATAGAGCTGATCAGAGACCAGAACGGCTCCAATCATCTCTATGGCCTAAGAAACCGGAAGCACAAGCATTTCATGACTTGGATTTCGCCGGATGTAAACAGCGCCATTGGGAAATTGGGAAAGCATTTTATCACAACGATCTTGGTGTGGTCAGATGCTTTGAAGGCAAAGGAGAGATCTAGGGTCTAATAGACCCCAATCACTACCTATTGGGGATCAGGGGATATTTACATTCCCTGAGATAACAATAAAAATGATACAAAAAAAATGAAAGGAACAGTTTAAAAATAAAATAGCAAAATAAATTAAAAAAAAAAAAAAAAAAAAGCACCCCTGTCCCCCCCTGTTCTCGTGAAAGGTGAACGCAAGCGTCGGTCTGGCGTCATATGTAAACAGCAATTGCACCATGCATGTGAGGTATCACTGCCAAGGTCAGATCGAGGGCAGTAATTTTAGCAGTAGACCCCCTCTCTAAATCTAAAGTGGTAACATGTAAAGGCTTTTAAAAATGTATGTAGTTTGTCGCCGCTGCACGTTTGTTCGCAATTTTAAAGCATGTCATGATTGGTATCTATGTATTTGGCCTAAGATCATCTTTTTTATTTCATCAAACATTTGGGCAATATAGTGTATTTTTTCATGTAAACAAAAAGTGTCAGAAAGGGCTTTGTCTTCAAGTGGTTAGAAGAGTGGGTGATGTGTGACATAAGCTTCTAAATGTTGTGCATAAAATACCAGGACAGTTCAAAAGCCCCCCCCCCCCAAATGACCCCATTTTGGAAAGTAGACACCCCAAGCTTAGAGGCATGTCGAGTCCATGGAATATTTTTTTATTTTGACACAAGTTGCGGGAAAAAGACAACCCCCCCCCCCAAACGACTACATTTTGGAAAGTAGACACCCCAAGTTATTTGCTGAGAGGTATAGTGAGTATTTTGCAGACCTCGCTTTTCGTCACAAAGTTTTGAAAATTGAAAAAAGAAGAAAACATTTTCTTTCTCCTTTTTCAAAAACAAATGAGAGCTGCAAAATACTCACCATGCCTCTCAGCAAATAGCTTGGGGTGTCTACTTTCCAAACTGGGGTCATTTGGGGGGGTTTTGTGCTATCTTTGCATTTTATGGCCTTCGAAACTGTGATACCGTAGGTAGTGAGGAGTGCAATCAAAAATGCACGCCCTTAGAAACCCTGAAGGTGGTGATTGGTTTTCGGGGCCCCGTACGCAGCTAGGCCCCCAAAAAAACCCACACGTGTGATATCCCCGTACTCTGGAGAAGCAGCAAAATGTATTTTGAGGTGCAATTCCACATATAACCATGGCATGTGTGAGAAATATGTCATTTAGTGAGAACTTTGTGCAAAAAAAAAAGTTTGTCATTTTCCCGCAAATTGTGGCAAAATATAAAATATTCCATGGACTCAACATGCCTCTCAGCAAATAGCTTGGGGTGTCTACTTTCCAAAATGGGGTCATTTGGGGGGGTTTGTGCCATCTTGGCATTTTATGGCCTTCAAAACTGTGATAGGTAGTGTTAGAAATCCTGAGAGCGGTGCTTGGTTTTCGTGGCCCAGTACGTGGCTAGGCTCCCAAAAAGTCCCAAACATGTGGTATCCCCGTACTCAGGAGAAGCAGCAGAATGTATTTTGGGGTGTAATTCCACATATGCCCATGGTATGTGTGAGCAATATAATTATGGCCTTCAAAACTGTGATAGGTAATGAGGAGTGAAATCAAAAATGTACGCCCTTAGAAATCCTGAAGGCGGTGATTGGTTTTCCGAGGCCCCGTACGCAGCTAGGCTCCCAAAAGTTCCACACATGTGGTATCCCTGTACTTAGAAGAGGCAGCAGAATGTATTTTGGGGTGTAATTCCACATATGCCCATGGCATGTGTGAGCAATATATCATTTAGTGACAACATTGTGCAAAAAAAAAAAAAAGTGTCATTTTCCTGCAACTTGTGGCAAAATATAAAATATTCCATGGACTCAACATGCCTCTCAGCAAATAGCTTGGGGTGTCTACTTTCCAAAATGGGGTCATGTGGGGGGGTTTGTGCCATCTTGGCATTTTATGGCCTTCGAAACTGTGATAGGTAGTGAGGAGTGAAATCAAAAATTTACGCCCTTAGAAATCCTGAAGGCGTGGCTTGGTTTTCGGGGCCCCTTACGCGGTTAGGCTCCCAAAAAGTCCCACACATGTGGTATCCCCGTACTCAGGAGAAGCAGCAAAATGTATTTTTGGGTGCAATTCCACATATAACCATGGCATGTGTGAGAAATATATCATTTAGTGACTTTTTTTGATGGGCTCAACATGCCTCTCACCAATTTCCTTGGGGTGTCTAATTTCCAAAATGGGGTAATTTGGGGTGGGGGGGTTGTACTGCCCTGCCGTTTTAGCACCTTAAGAAATTAGATAGGCAGTCATAAACTAAAAGCTGTATAAATTGCAGAAAATGTACCCTAGTTTGTAGACGCTATAACTTTTGCGCAAACCAATAAATATACGCTTATTGACATTTTTTTTTACCAAAGACATGTGGCTGAATACATTTTGGCCTAAATGTATGACTAAAATTGAGTTTACTGGATTTTTCTTATAACAAAAAGTAGAAAATATAATTTTTTCAAAATTTTCGGTATTTTTCTGTTTATATCACAAAAAATAAAAATCGCAGAGGCAATCAAATACCATCAAAAGAAAGCTCTTTTTGTGGGAAAAAAAGGATGCAAATTTCATTTGGGTATAACATTGCATGACTGTGCAATTACCAGTTAAACAGCGCAGTGCCAAATTGTAAAAAGTCTTCTGGTCTTTAGGCAGCCAAATGGCCCGGGGCTTAAAGTGGGATTCCGGCCAGCTAAAAAAATTTTTTAAAGTCAGCAGCTACAAACACTGTAGCTGCTGACTTTAAATAAGTTGACTTACCCGTCCTGGGTGCCCGCAATGCCGGGACCCAAGAGCCGACCTGTCCCTCGGCTCTTGGGTCCTGGCACCGCCATCCTAGGTAAGGGAAACAGACAGTGCAGCCTTGCGGCTTCACTGCCAGTTTCCTACTGCGCACGCGCGAGCGGCGTGGCGATCTGTGAATGGCCCCGTGGTTTTCCTGGAACACACACAGTTCCCAGAAGGCAACGGGGCCGCTCAGCTAGGAGCAGAACACGCTGCGGAATAGGAACAGGCAGATTAGGAAGACTGCCTAGCAACAAGGGTTCAGGTAAGTTTAAAATGTTTTTTTTTTCAAATGTTTTTTTTTTTTTTTTTTTAGGATTTTTGGTGCAATTTTTTTTTCAGGGTGGCCCTCCACTTTAAGTGGTTAAAATAACTCATGTAGTATTTATCTCAGAAGCAGGCAATTCACAAAAATATACTGCATGCTTTAAATTTTTTATTTTGTGGTATTTAATGTGTTTTTTTGCATCTTTTTTTTACAGCAGAACAGATCTCCGGCTGCAGTGGGAAATGAAACATTTAGCAGTGGATTTTTTACCACTGCTAAATGTTACACTTCAGCTCAGGGATGCTGGTTGTTAAAGCAGATCTTCACTGCATCTGAGCACCACAAGCTAAAAACATAATATTCTAAGCAAACTCCCCCATCCATCCATGTCTCCATGCTTTATTTTGGAGAGAAATCACTTTGAAAAACACTCCCTAGCATTTCTGGCCATGGCAATCTTGAGTAAGGGCAGATGATTCATGTAGCATTTACTTCCTGGAATCCATCTGCCCCTAGCTCAAGCATGCAGGCAGGAGGGTGTGCTTAGCTCAGAAAAGCACTCCCCCTCTCCTCCCCTTCTAAAGACTCCTCATTTGCCTAGACAAGAAACCAGGAAATAACTGTAGAAATGTAAAAAAAATGTTTAACACAAGTAAATATGGTATACTTTCATTTTTACTGATAGGGATGTCACGTACCTCTTACACCTCTGACTTGATGGTAGAGTAAACAGGAGGCGCAGGAGTGCAGAGTTGCACGAGTGCTTGGCAGAGTTGCTAGCAGTGGAGCTTGACCAGAACTGATGGTAGAGCCGGGATGGGACCAGGAACAACTGTCAGGCTGGAGACTGGAGCTCAGGCAGGTGCAGGCAGGCTGACTGGAGACACTGGTAAACAAGTCCAGAACAGACATGGATACAGGAGCAGAGTCAGCTGCAGGCAGGTTCGGCAACAGGCTGGCAGCAGGGCTGCAGAAGGAGAAGGCAGGAGCGTAGTGAAAGACAAGCCGAGGTCGGGTGCAGGCAGATAGCAGGAATAGTTCGCCGGGTAGGTCAACTGGAAAAGGTACAGGCAAACGGATATCAGAAATCACAGGGAACACTGTGCGCGCGTGCACCCTTGTTGGCATTCCGTTCTGTATTAGCGCACACACTTGCCAGCATTCCATTATGTATTAGCGCGTGTGCATCGGTGCACGCAAGCGTGCCCACGCAGCCCTTCTCAGTGGGACATGCAGTACAGGGGAACGTCTGTGGCTGCCATCTTGATTATTGATGTGCCCTGACTGACAAGGGATGAGCCGAACACCCCCCGGTTCGGGTTGCATCAGAACATGCGAACAGGCAAAAAATTTGTGCGAACACACAACACTGTTAAAGTCTATGGGACATGAAAAATCAAAATTTCTCATTTTAAAGGCTTATATGCAAGTTATTGCCATAAAAAGTGTATGGGGAACTGAGTACTGCCCCATGGGACATGAATCAATGCTAAAAAAAAAGTTTTAAAAACTGACGTTTTTTCAGGAGCAGTGATTTTACTAATGTTTAAAGTGAAACAATAAAAATGAAATATTCCTTTAAATATCGTGCCTGGGGGTCCCCTTAGTCTGCCTGTAAAGTAGTGCATTTTTCCCATGTTCAAAACAGTACCACAGCAAAAAAGACATTTCTAAAGGAAAAAATGTAATTTAAAACTGCTCGTGGCTGTAATGTATTGCCGGATCCCAGCAATATAGATAAAAATCATTGAAAAAAACAGCATAGGTTCCCACCCAGTCAATTACCAGGCCCTTCAGGTCTGGTATGGATATTAAAGGGAACCCCACGCCAAAATAAAAAAAATGGTGTGCCCCCCCCCCAAATCTGTACCAGGCCCTTCAGGTCTGGTATGGATTTTAAGGGGAACCCCGCGCAAAAAAAAATGCTGTGGGGTCGCCCCAAAATCCATACCAGACCCTTATCCGAGCATTCAACCTGGCAGGTCGCAGGAAAAGGGGGGACGAGAAAACGCCCCCCTTCCTGAACCATACCAGGACACATGACCTCCCAGGTCCCCCCCAAAGCACCTTCTCCCCATGTTGATGGGGACAAGGGCCTCATACCCACAACCCTTGCCCGGTGGTTGTGGGGGTCTGCCAGTGGGGGGCTTATTAGAATCTGGAAGCCCCCTTTAACAAGGGGGCTCCCAGATCCCGGCCCCCCCTATGTGAATGGGTATAGGGTACATTGCACCCCTACTCATTCATCAAAAATTGTCAAATAGGTAAAAATGACAGAAGACAGTTTTTGACAACTCCTTTATTAAAAAATAATTTAAAAAAAGTGTCCCGCGATGTCCATCCATCGTCAATCACGGCCCAGATGGTCTCGAACAATAGAAAAAAAAAACAGGAAAACTCCGCCTCCATGGGAGGCGTCTCATCAGCTGCCGTCTTTTTGCTTTGACAGCTCTTATATAGGCAAGGGCAGGGCCACCCGCTGATGTAACTGGTGACCCCACCCCTTTCTGACGCCCTGTGACGTCAGAGGGGGGCGGGTCACCCCAAAGCACCCTCCCCATGTTGAGGGCACGTAGCCTGGTATGGTTCAGGAGGGGGGGCGCTCTCTCATCCCCACCTTTTCCTGTGGCCTGCCAGGTTGCATGCTCAGATAAGGGTCTAGTATGAGTTTTGGGGGGACCCCCACGCCATTTGAAAAAAATAGGGTGCGGGGTTCCCCTTAAGATCCATACTAAATCTGAAGGGCCTGGTATGGATTTTGGGGGGACCCCCACGCCATTTTTTTATTTTGGCGTGGGGTTCCCCTTAATATCCATACCAGACCTGAAGAGACTGGTATGGATTTTGGGGGGACCCCCCCCCCGGCATTTCTAAAAAAAAATTGGTGCGGGGTTCCCCTTAATATCCATACCAGACCCGAAAGGCCTGGTAATGGACTGGAGTGGAACCCATGCTTTTTTTTTCCAATGTTTTTTATATATATTGCCGGGATCCGGTAATACATTACAGCTGCAAGCAGTTTTAAATGACATTTTTTCCTTTAGAAATGTAATTTTGCTGCTCTCATTCATTACACTATATACAGCTGCTATGTAAGCAGCCTTATATGGTGTGGGGCGTGGAGGTAGCCCCCTGAGCCATGATTGGCCAAAGGCACCCTGCCTTTGGCCAATTATGGGTCTCTTAGCAGGGCGCGCTGTGATTGGCCAAAGCATGCAGGTCAGGTGCATGCTTTGGCCAATCATAGGACGCCAATGCACTGCGATCTTGCAGTGCATCATGGGGTGTTCCGTGGCACTCGAATTTGCCGTGAACGCTTCATAATGTTCGGTACTCGCTGAACGGCAAACACCCGATGTTCTAATCAAACTTACGTTTCACTCGAACATCGGACTTATCCCTATTTTCTAATGATAACAGCATGAGGATTAAAAATAATCATGTTGATTAGGAGAGTGAAGTTCCACTTTAAGGAGCTTGCATTCGTCGGTGTCCTAACAACCAATGACTTTTCCCTGCCCTGCTCATATAGCTGTCAGCCGGGGATTCCCGGCTGACAGGTAAATATTAACAAAGGAGCGGAGACATTTAAAGTGGAAAAAAAAAAGAGCATGGGGGTCCCCCACAATCCATTCCAGGCCCTTTGGGTCTGGTATGATTTTTAACCACTTCAGCCCCGGAAGAATTTACCCCCTTCCTGACCAAAGCACTTTTTGCGACTCGGCACTGCATCGTTTTAACTGACAATTGCGCGGTCGTGCAATGTTGTACCCAAACAAAATTGACGTACTTTTTTTCCCACAAATAGAGCTTTCATTTGGTGGTATTTGATCGCCTCTGTGGTTTTTATTTTTTGCGCTATAAACAAATAAAGAGTGACAATTTTTTTAAAAAAGCAATATTTTTTACTTTTTGCTATAATAAATATCCCCCAAAATATATATAAAAAAAAAAAATTTTCCTCAATTTAGGCTGATATGTATTCTTCTACATATTTTTGGTAAAAAAAAATTGCAATAAGTGTATATTGATTGGTTTGCGCAAAAGTTATAGCATCTACAAAATAAGGGATAGTTTCATGGCATTTTTATTAGTTTCTGTGATTTTTTATCAGGACTGCGACATTATGGCGGACACATCGGACATTTTTTTACGCTATTTTGGGACCATTGTTATTTATACAGCAATCAGTGCTATAATTACTGTTTACTGATTACTGTGTAAATTACACTGGCAGTGAAGGGGTTGACCACTAGGGGCACTGAAGGGGTAAGTGTGTCCTAGGGAGTGATTCTAATGCTCCGTACACACGGTCGGACATTGATCGGACATTCCGACAACAAAATCCATGGATTTTTTCCAACGGATGTTGGCTCAAACTTGTCTTGCATACACACGGTTGCACAAAGTTGTTGGAAAATCCAATCGTTCCAAACGCGGTGACGTAAAACACATATGTCGGGACTATAAACGGGGCAATAGCCAATTGCTTTCGTCTCTTAATTTATTCTGAGCATGTGTGGCACTTTGTCCGTCGGATTTGTCTACACACGATCGGAATTTAAAGGATCGGATTTTATTGTTAGAAAATTTTATAGCATGCTCTCAAACTTTGTGTGTCGGAAATTCCGATGGAAAAAGTCTGATGGAGCCCACACGGTCGGAATTTCCAACAACAAGCTCTGATCGCACATATTCCGTCGGAAAGTCTGACCGTGTGTACAGGGCATAACTGTGAGGGGGCTGGACAACACACTGGACAGTGATCACTGCTCTCGATGACAGAGAGCTGTGATCACTGTCCTGTTACTAGGCAGAAAGGGGAAATTGTTTACAAAAGCATCTCCCCGTTCTTCCTCTCCATGACACGATCGCGGGCAGCCGGCGGACATCGAGTCCGCGGGACCCGCGGTGACACAGCTTCTTACCTGTACGCTCTTTTGCCTGCCTGTGCCATTCTGCCAATGTACATCGGCGTGCGCTGGTCGGCAAGCGGTTAAGGAGAACAAACCAAAATTTGGCATTTTCTTTTACTTTCACTTTCAATGACAGTGGTAAACAGGACGAATGGAGAAGGTCAATCTCCCTAACGGGGGGGCACAGAAAGCAAAAAGAAAAACTTTGCCCTCTAAAGGTTCCCCAGTCTCCAAAGTCAGGACCTCACAGAGTTGGCATGCATGGATTTCCTGTATTTGGACAAAATGATTGAACAAGACAATGTCTTTGCATAGACAGATCACTTCATATGCTATGTCGAGGCTTTTCAAATGAAGGACCAATGAGCCCCAACTGTAGCCTAAGTCTTGGTGAAGAAATTCAGTTACTATTGAGGTATATGGGTAACCCCAGGAAGCATAAGCTTTATAGCCAGTGGGGTTCTCGGCCCTACATCATCTTCAAGCAGCTGGTGAAGAGGGGAAGTCAGGGCTTTTTGAAAACTAGGCATCAAAACCACCATTTGCCCCTGACTGAGGCTGTTCAAGTGCCCACACAAACCGAGTCACCTCCAACTAGTCCACACTCTACAGGACAAAGGGACTGCGTGACAAGCAGTGGTGGCCCTTCCATTAGGAGCCACCTCCCCATGCATGCATCCGGCCCCCTAATCTACATGCAGGGCGCCACACGCATGGATTCCAATGAGGGGGTGCTTTTTTTTTTTAAGCACGTGATTAGAGCCAGAGGCTCTAATAGGCTTCAAAAAAGGGTGGGCTCGGGCGCTGATCACTGCACCATGAACCCACCCAGTTGTATGCAGGGGCTAGTTGTTTCACAGCTCCAAAGAACAGGTCTTCTCTCTTTTACTGCATCGGCAGAGCTCCTTCTCCACCCATTGGTCTTTCTCCAGATTGTAGGAAGATTCCCTCCAATCACAAAAACGGACCTTAGTTACACACTCTATTGGATAGAACAGGGCCTAAATTTATAGTGTCTTTCCATTTTTGCAATCAGATTTGAGAAAACCCAAATATACATTTGTTATGTGTTCCCATTCGCACCGCATACCTACAAATAATTAAAAAACACCCTGCACAGACTGCAAGCTACTCTGAACAAATTCAAATTTCAAAGTGAATGTGTCCCCAAACATGGACCGGAGCATACAGAGGAAATTAGATTTTACTTCCACATAAGGAGCAATAGGAGCTGTGAAAATGTGGAATAGACTTCCTCAAGAACTAGTTCTGGCCACCTCAGATTGTTTTTATAAAGGATCTGCATGAAGTACTTAACATCCAATATATAAAAGAATATTAACAAATTTTAGGTAATAACACCGGAGATTTTTAAACCAGGGAATATCCGATTGCCTCCTAGGGGATCAGGAAGGAATTATTTTCTTCACCGAAGCATATTGGATCATGCCTCATATAAGTTTTCTTTGCTGTCCCCTAGATCAACTGTGGGTAAAGGATTGTGTATATGGAGGTTTTACATTTATTTATTTTCAACTGTGAGTATAGGATTGTGCATATGGAGGTTTTATATTTATTTATTTTTTATATTGGTTAAACTAAATGGATTTGTGTCTTTTTTTCAGCCTGACTAACGTTAACACTTTATTAGGACAAACAGTGCTCAAATCTAGTGTAGGGATCTGCTGCCCTCTACTGTTTGAATTTGTAAATAGTTGTTTGTTAATTAAAGTGGATGTAAACCCTCAGATATACCCAGTGAAGTGAACAGCCTTGAGATGATACACAGAGATTAAACTAATTTCCCTACATAAGTTTTACATGTATATCTGCTGTCTTCAGCTTTCTAGACTGTTTAGAAAGTGCACATCGTGTTAGAATTTTCTCTTCCTGTTCCACCACTGGGAGTGGATTGTTGGCATACACTGTGTGACAGCTGATTGGAGGAAAGGCACACACCCCCTCTCCACATAGGCAGAGGAAGGAAGAAGTGTGCAGAGCTGTGCTGTGAATAGACCAGCTGTCTGCTAATCTATTTCTATGCACCCACCCCAACACAAATTTCAGACTTGTTTTATCTCATGTGTCGGAGACCTTGTCAGAAGTTATCATGCATCAGCATCGGTTCTTCTGTTATGAAACAGAAGAACCGAGCAGTAGAAAGACACAAGACTTAGGGCTTTGGAGAGAGATAAGTAAACACTACAGATAGATGTGCCCAGGTCACATTTCATGAATCCAGTTTACATCCACTTTAATACAGAGTTAGTTGGTTATAGACAGCTACTTCCTACCCCTGCTAGCAGGGTCAGAAACCCGACTGGGGGACTGTGATATTTTATATAAAAGGGAGTTCCCAGGAAGTAGAAATAGAACTGAGGCACATAACCTTACATACACAGGAGCTGCTGCTGCTGTATTTCACCTAGACCAGAAGCAGAGACTATTAGGCATGTTTTCCTATGTTCTAATATTACCTGCAGCTGCCAATTGATTTTTGAGTGTCTATCTGAATCCCTGTGATAGACGAGTCTCTGTCCTATTGCTATTTTCTCACATGCACAGTGCCATATAGTTAGGTCTGTGCTACTGTATGTGTGTGGCGTTCACCTTCCAGTATATTAGTAGGTGAACCTTGCTATTAGAGTTTATATGTAGCTCCTGTTATTTTAGTTAACTGTGTCCCCCCTGGTCTGGGATTATATAGCTAGTTTTAGTTTGGGGCTCAATAAGCAGCATGGGCTAGAGCCAGATTAGGCATCTGATGCCCACTTGATAGTTAGAGGTCTAGTTGCATGGCAAATTTGAAGCTAATAGGGACTAAGATGCAGAGAGTAGAAAGGCTGAATTCCAGTGCCAGGTGACAGTTCCTGCTGGTGAGAAGCTGCATTTAATCATTGATTATCTAGTCTTCAAGTCTCCAACACCAAGATGGATGCCACATCCTCTAGGTTCCTGCAATGGAGTTTTCTGTTACATGCATCTGGAGGTATCTTTATTAACAACTATATACAGTATATATGTATGTAGCGCTGGTAGATTTCTAATCCGCCGCTTATAGGTAAATTTAATTCTGTGATATACATTGTTCAGGTTTAATCTAAGGTTAGTTTAGCCTCTGTTCCAGCTTGGCTGTGTTGCATGCAGTTCACATTGCGCCTGTGGGTGTCGTTGTCATTGTGGGTCAATGTTGGAAAGCAACAAGCTGAAGTGTATGAGTGCTCTTCTGTCCCGGAGATAATTCGGCGGAAGTGGTCCTCCGAGTTGCATTCGGGGAGAGGGTATTTATGGGGCAGACGCCATGTTTCGGAGAGCTTTTTGCCTCGTGGCCCTCCTGGCCTAGAGGTATGTGACAGTGAGTGCTATCTCGTAGCCCTCCGGCTTGGAGGGTTACGCCGCTGCATCTGGGCGGGTAGGCCCAGAAGTCTGTCTGGGGCCTGCTACTGCTGGGATGGTCCTGTGTTGTCTGTCCTGCGGGAAGAAGGGGAGGACCCGTCTTGGAAGGGACCATGCAGAGGGCTGGTCTGGAGAGGGGCCTGGTGACTCAATTGGAGGATGCATCCTAGATTGCCCTACCGCACAAGTACTGCCGGGTCAGCTTAAAGGTTCTGGTACTATGTTTGCTGTTCATCGAAAACTACTACATCCTGTGGCAGAGGATCGTATGAGTTTGTCCCACCAAAGTCTGTGGCAGAGACTTTGTTCATGCTGCGTTCCGGCTGCTAGGTCAGTGAGAGAAACCTACCCGGGCGGGCAGAGATTTAATCCTAATCTGAGGATACATTTATCCTAAAGATTTACATTCCTTGACGCCATGCCAAGAAAAGGTATTTGAACACCCCTGCAACTCTCCTACCTCTTTCCTGCTACTTCTTCCAGTTATCCCCATTAAAGCATTGGAAAAGTACTTAAGTGACTGGTGCCTACATTGCCTCACAGTAAACTCAACGGAGACCCCTAGACCCGGTGTTGGTGAAATTACAGATAACAAGGTGGTGACGGTAACAGCCTGCTTTAAACCAGCAGCTCCACCGTGAGTTATTGCTACATGTACAATTCCACCAGGGCTCCTGTTGGCCCCTTTGCTGATAATACCGGTGTGTACATTGGATGTATATACTATTATTGACCTTTTATCATATAAAGCTTGTGTTATTTTGTTACCGGTGTGCATCTGTATTCCTATGGTTAATATTATATGCTGTTTGCAATAGTTCTTCTGATCCAAATTACTTTGTTTAGATTATTAAGTTCTCAGGAAGGGAATCCCCACTTTACTATCAAACCCACTCTTCCAATTAGCAATAGTTCTGTTTCTCTTATTTACTTACAGTTTTAGAGCAATATGTTGTTTGGGAAGGGTCATTTCTCCTAACGCCCCACCCCCCTAAAAGAAGACTACACTAATTTTACATATAATGAGATCTTGCAGCACAGTACAGACAGGGTTCATTATGGTAAACATTAACTCCCCAGTTCCCTCCTTAACATTACATAGGAGAGGAAAACTTTGAAATTTTCAGAAAAGAGCAAGTAAAATGTAAGCAGCCTTTTTAAGCTATGTAAATGAGAATACGTGACAAATATAAAGCAGGTGTTATCCCAATTTGGCTGTGAAGGTGGAAATACACTTCCATGTTCACCTGCTGGACCAACGTGAAAAGGAGAGCATGTGGATCTCCCCGTCATCACATGATAGACATCACAGTTCATTAACAATCGTTACCATACCTGAAATTTGTCACATGGGAAAGTGGAGATTGCTAAACCTTTGCAAGCTTCTGCCAGACAAACTTGGAGCTTACACAAGGCTTTTTTTTACTGCACATTGATAGCATTAACCCTTTCGCTGCCAGAGCCATTTTTGAATTTTTTGCACACGTTTAAAAAAATAATTTTAGGCCTGAAGATTAAACAAAACCAGGGGCAGACTGACCCATGGCCCGGCCCCATGAGAGGCCACTTGAAGCGGCTGTAATAATACCACTAACGGCGCGCTGATCTCCGCTGCTCCCTTCCCTCCATCGCAGGTGCTTGCACTGTACGCGACATCACCTGGGACAGAAGAGAAGAGAGGGGCCGGCGGGGAGCAGCGCGCCGTTAGCGGTATTATTATAGGCATCGGGTGAGTGAAGCTTTTTTTTAATGGAAGGCCACCATTGGAGGGAGGGGGCAGTACAGATGTACAAGATACTCTCCTGGTCCCCCCCCAGTGTCCTCCTGTGTGCTCTCCCCCCCACAGTGTCCCCCTGTGTGCGCCCCCCTCCACAGTGTCCCCCTGTGTGCGCCCCCCTCCACAGTGTCCCCCTGTGTGCGCCCCCCTCCACAGTGTCCCCCTGTGTGCGCCCCCCTCCACAGTGTCCCCCTGTGTGCGCCCCCCTCCACAGTGTCCCCCTGTGTGCGCCCCCCTCCACAGTGTCCCCCTGTGTGCGCCCCCCTCCACAGTGTCCCCCTGTGTGCTTTCCCCACCACAGTGTCCCCCTGTGTGCTCTCCCCACCACAGTGTCCCCCTGTGTGCTCTCCCCACCACAGTGTCCCCCTGTGTGCTCTCCCCACCACAGTGTCCCCCTGTGTGCTCTCCCCACCACAGTGTCCCCCTGTGTGCTCTCCCCACCACAGTGTCCCCCTGTGTGCTCTCCCCACCACAGTGTCCCCCTGTGTGCTCCCCACCCACAGTGTCCCCCTGTGTGCTCCCCACCCACAGTGTCCCCCTGTGTGCTCCCCACCCACAGTGTCCCCCCAGTGTGCTCTCCCCACAGTGTCCCCCCAGTGTGCTTCCCAACAGTGTCCCCCTGTGTGCTCCCCCCCCCAGTGTCCCCCTGTGTGCTCCCCCCCCCAGTGTCCCCCTGTGTGCTCCCCCCCCCAGTGTCCCCCTGTGTGCTCCCCTCCACAGTGTCCCCCTGTGTGCTCCCCTCCACAGTGTCCCCCTGTGTGCTCCCCTCCACAGTGTCCCCCTGTGTGCTCCCCTCCACAGTGTCCCCCTGTGTGCTCCCCTCCACAGTGTCCCCCTGCGTGCTCCTCCCCCAGTGTCCCCCTGTGTGCTGTGTGCTCCCCCCTACAGTGTCCCCCTTTGTGCTCTCCCCCCAGTGTCCCCCCAGTGTGCTCCCCTCCACAGTGTCCCCCTGTGTGCTCCCCCCTACAGTGTCCCCCTGTGTGCTCCCCCCTACAGTGTCCCCCTGAGTGCTCCTCCCCCAGTGTCCCCCTGTGTGCTTCCCCCTGTGTGCTGTCCCCCCCACAGTGTCACCCTGTGTGCCCCTCCAGTGTCCCCCTGTGTGCTCTCCCTCCCCCCACAGTGTCCCCCTGTGTGCTCTCCTTCCCCCCACAATGTCCCCATGTGTGATCTCCCACCCCCCACAGTGTCCCCCTGTGTGCTCCCTCCAGTGTCCCCCTGTCCAGGTGTGGCTTGAGTGTGGGCGGGGACACAGGGGGCCCCATGATCTTCTATTGCCCGGGGGCCCCATGAGTTGTCAGTCCGCTCCTGCACAAAACTCACAACTATTATATATTTTCTGAAAGCAGACACCCTAGATAATAAAATAGCGGTAGTTCCAGTTTTTTTATGTCATGCGATATTACTGCAAAGGTCTAGGAAACACAAAATTTCAGTGATAAAAACACTAACGTGAATTTTAGGGCAAACAAACGCAATAAATTACTAACATTTTTGGTAAAATATAAAAGACGAGGTTGCGGCAAGTAAATAGATACCAAACATGACAAACTTAAAATTTTTGTGCGCTCGTGAAATGGCATCAAACTGCAGTACCCTATATTTTCTATAGGTGACGCTTCAAAAGCACCCTATAGGTATCAGTTTAGTGTTTCGGAGGAGGTCTCGTGTTCGAATTATTCCTCTTACTCTACCATTTCACAGGCACAATTTAAACCTATACAAACAGCGGGGGAGACCATAGTTCTCAGATTGTGCATCGCTGCTGCTGGAGGGCGGCTAGTGGATGTGTTGAAGAGCTGGTTTTGTCTGTGTTGCAACCCACCCTTTCACACAGGCAAAACCGGTCGTTCAACACAGCAAACCCGCCCTGCAACACAGACAAAATCGGAGCATCAGCACACTGTAAAGCTGCCCCGCAACAGCGAGGCACAATGTGAGAACTACGGTCTCCCTCTGCTGTTTGTATAGGTTTCAATTATGCCCGTGAAATGGTATCTCCCATCGAGAGATGTCTCCTAAATGTGCGTTTGTGCCCTGGTCACGTCAGCTGATCGGCAAATCAGCTAAAGTGCGTCTCCGTCCTGCACATGCGCGGGCACTATTCGATGGGGAGCACTTCGACAGAACACCGGGAGAGGACACACAGACTGATCACTGTCTCTGTCCTGCTTAGGTACGAGTCCTGTTCACCTCAGGGCAGGCCCTTACACTCTGTGCCGAGAGAAAGAATGCACAGCATTCACATCGTTCCTGACAGTGAGTGATGCACTCCTTTGAACTGCAGCAGCTCAAAGGAGAGCATTTAGGAACCAGTGTCCTGCTCTAAATCTTGCCAGTGCCATAACAGAAGAGCAGAATAGCTAAGGTGCAGTGTGGAGGCAGATGTGAGCACTGATAAAAGTCTAACTTAATATTTATTTTAGCATAAAAGTATACTTTTCTTCTCTGTTAATGGTGGGGTGCAGAGGTGAACTGCAGGCAGGGTACAGGGGTGAGCTTTGGAGAGGGGTACAGGGGTGGGCTGCGGGGGCAGGGTACAGAGGTGAGCTTTGGAGAGGGGTACAGGGGTGGGCTGCGGGCAGGGTACAGGGGTGAGCTTTGGAGAGGGGTACAGGGGTGGGCTGCAGGGGCAGGGCACAGGAGTGAGCTGTGGGCAAGGTACAGAGGTGAACTGCAGGCAGGGTACAGAGGTGAGCTTTGGAGAGGGGTACAGGGGTGTGCTGCGGGGGGCAGGGTACAGGGTAGTGTTGCCACCTCATCCCTTTAAAGCCAAACACATATTAATTACACAGTTTCTGTGGCTGATTAAGGTGATAATTAAACTCGCTTGGTGCCTTAGCTGCATGAAATTGGCCTCAGAACCTGTGTAAGTAATATGTGTTCGGGTTTAAAGGGATGAGGTGGCAACTCTACTATGGAGCCTGTTCACATATCTCCATGGTGGCTGCGGTGCAGCTTGCACAGGGGTCCTGTGCGTCTTTGGCTCCATTTCAGGGCAGGATTCAGGCAAAAATTTGGCCCTGATTCATCCCTAAAATGAAGGACCAGACCTAGAGTTGCCACCTCATACCCTTAAACCCGAACACATATGAATTACAAAGGTTCTGAAACTAATTTAATGCAGATAAGGCACCAAGTGAGTTTAATTACCACCTTAATCAGCCACAGAACCTGTGTAATTCATATGTGTTTGCTTTTAAAGGGATGAGGTGGCAACCCCAGTACAGGGTGAGCTGCGGAAAAGGTACAGGGGGGAACTGCGGGCAGGGTATAGAGGTGAACTGCACAGTGCAGTCCCCCTTTAAATCACAGTGCAGTCCCCTTTATATCACAGTGCCCCCTTTACAGAGCAGTCCCTGATACATTAATGTAAGGGGTGCTGTAATGTAAAGGGGGGCTGTGGACAGACTCTGTTAATATCCCCTCCCCCAACCTAACCCCCCCATTCCCTGGGAAAATTGGCTGCCGTGAAACTGCTGGGTTAAAGGATAACTGAACCCAACAGCAGGGGCAGGGTACAAGGGTGAACTGCACAGTGCAGTCCCCCTTTAACCCCTTCCCGCCGACCGTACGCAGATATGCGTACTCGGCTTTCCGGGGTTATACCGGGATGATGCCCGCAGCTGCAGGCATCATCCCGGTACCGTTGTTTATAGCGAGCGATCGGCTACCCGTGTATAACAACCGATGTGGCTAAAAGCCGCTCGGTTGTTATACCGGAGGAGCGGGAGGGGACACCCCCCCCCCCGCAGCCTCCTGCCGCTGTTACCGGGCCTCCCGTGCGATCGGAAGGCCCGGTGTCCAATCGGGTACCTTCGGCGGCTGGGGGCGGGCTGGAACGAAGCTGTGAGCGGCTTCGTTCCAGCCTTCTCGTTGTAAACGCGGAAGCGACGTCATGACGTCACTTCCCGTTTACTCGGCTGCCAATGGCGCCGAATTTAAAAAAGTACACAGTATTCAGAATCGCCGTTTTCGGCGATCTGAATACTTTGAAGTGTAAAGGAGGGATGGGGGGTCTTTTAGACCCCCCATCCCTCCATAAAGAGTACCTGTCACCACCTATTACTGTCACAAGGGAACATTCCTTGTGACAGCAATAAAAGTAAAAAAAAAAAAAAAATTTTTAAACACAATTTATAAAGTAAAAAAAGAAATAAAATAAATAAAAAATTTTTTTTAAAGTGCCCCTGTCCCCGCGAGCTCGCGCAGCGAAGAAAACGCATACGGAAGTCGCGCCCGCATATGTAAACGGTGTTCAAATCACACATGTGAGGTATCGCCACGATCGCCAGAGCGAGAGCAATAATTCTAGCCCTAGACCTCCTCTGTAACTCAAACCTGGTAACCGTAAAAAATGTTTAAAGCGTCGCCTATGGAAATTCAAAGGTACTGTAGTTTGTCGCCATTCCACGAGTGCGTGCAATTATAAAGGGTGACATGTTTGGTATCTATTTACTCGGCGTAACATCATCTTTCACATTATACAAAAAAATTGGGTTAACTTTACTGTTTGGATTTTTTAAAATTCATGAAAGTGTCCCTTTTCCAAAAATTTGCGTTTAAAACACCGCTGCACAAATACCGTGTGATAAAAAATATTGCAACAATCGCCATTTTATTTTCTAGATTCTCTGCTAAAAAAATATAATGTTTGGGAACTCTAAGTAATTTTCTAGCAAAAAATACGGATTTTAACTTGTAAACACCAAATTTCAAAAATAGGCTTAGTCATGAAAAAGGGTTAAATCACAGTGCAGTCCCCTTTATATCTGTCAGGAAAGGTTCTCTGCTGGTAATATCAGCTATTTGGCGTGCAGTACTGAGGCCCACCAGCAGGTGTCTCCTGGCAGTTTGGAGCTGTCAGAAGAGCTTCTCCCTGCTGGTATTATGTCATATTTTGACCGCAGTACTGGCATCCACCAGCGGAGGGATCTTGGCAGTGTGGAGCAGGTATTACCTTCTGCAACCAGGCTTCACCTGACCTCGTTAGCAGCTATTGTATAAATACCTGGCAAGTGCACACTCATCTTGCCCTGGTATTGTCCTTTTGCATTGACCTGCAGCCTGTTTACCTGTTATCCTGATGCCTGATGTCTGATTTCTGTATTCCGTATCCTGAATCTGTTATATCTGTTCCTGTATCCCTGGATCTTTGCCCTGCAGCCTGATCCCTTCCATCTTGTTCCCTGTCTGTTTACTCCTGGCCCCCCATCTACTGATCTCCTGTTTATGACCCTGGCCTGGCTTGACTACGATTCTGGTACTCCCTTTTGCTACATATGCTGGTTGGTTTATTATCACTGTTTGGTTGTTTGGTTTGTTCACTCTGTTTGTATTGGTGGTGTGTTCACATGTATATGCATGTACCTTAATAAACTTACTTTCACCTATTTATGTCTGGTTCACTCTGTTGCAGTCCATACAGTTCTGGTCTTATCTGGTATATGACAATATCACAGTGCCCCTTTTACAAAGCAGTCCCCGATACATTAATGTAAAGGGGACTGTGCTGTAAAGGGGCACTGTAATGTAAAGGGGGGCCCTCCCCCAACCTAACCCCCCCATTCCCTGGGAAAATTGCCTGCCGTGAAACCGCTGGGTTAAACGATAACTAAACCCAACAGCAAAAATGTTAAATAAAGCAACTTACAAGACCTAAAATATGTTGGCTGCATCAGTTTTATGCTAAGACTATTTCAGCAAGTACAAAAAACCTGTTGATCTTGTCAGAAATGCAGTCCTTGTGCCATGGGCGTCCGCATGGGGGGGCAGCGGGGGAGAAGTGCTCCCCCCTGGAGCAAGGTGTCCGCACACGAACACTCAGGGCTGATCCTGGGCGGGTGCCCATGGTGCACCGCGCCCAGGCGCCTCAAGCTGCCGCATAAGGGGGGCGCCGAAGCTATAGCAGTCACTTACTGTTACATTCAGCAGCAGCGGCGCCGCTCCGACCCTAGACTTTTTATTCCACCATCCGCTGGCCTCTCTTCTGCCCGCTGCACTGATTGTTAGACTCTCCTGCCTCCTGGTGTCTAGCAACCAGTGATGTCACGTCATGAGGCCGAGGCGAGGCCCCAGCATTCAGAGCGGAGGAGAAGCTTCTTCCTCCTTCGCGCCTGGTCAAGTTTGGCTCCACCCACCTCCTCCATCTTCTCCAGACAGCGCGACTCAGAGCCTGAGTAAAAGAAGGGAGCACACCTGAAGTGCAGAGTGTGAGCTGTCCACCTGCACCAGCACCTGCCTGAGGTGAGGCAGCCTGTGTCCATGTTCTGGAGCTCATCTAACAGTACTATTTTATCATTTCGGTCAAAGTGTTAAATTAATTATTTCATGATAGATATGTGAGAGATATCGTTGCAAACCTTCTAAAAATGCTCTTTACCTGGCTGTAATGCTGACGATGGTTGTGAATGCTTTCTAAGCCAGAGCCTGTATGCACATCAATAAAGTTTAAGGAAAGTTAAAAATTCTTATCTGCATACCTCCTCCGGGTTAATGAATATAAATGTTGGAACAACTGAGCCATTTTTCTGGCATTTTCAGAAAGAAAAGTCAGTAGTGGAAACCTCTGTAAATATAAAAACAGATTAGAAATTGCTAATTAGACAATGGCAGCTTGATCCTTCTATTAAGACTTTGCATCAGGTTTCCCAAACCTTTGCATGCCTGCGTTTTATGTGATAATGACTAAGCCCCTCCTCTTCATGACATTGTTGAAATGTGGAAGAGCATGGGTAACCTTAAAATGATGCCCCCCCCCCCTCAAAAAAGTTTTGCGGACGCCCATGCCATGTGATAGTATCAAGGCAGTGACAGGTGCTCGTAATAGAGACAACAGGGGTCTATTACCTCCCTGATGTCTTCTGTACCTGCAAACAATGCAAATCTGCCAAAAATCTGACATTTCTGAACCAGAAGAGCCCAGCTCTAAATTTAATGTAAGCAGAGAACATCAGATTGCCTCTTGAGGGATCAGGAAGGAATTTTTTTCCCCTGCTGGAACAAATTGGACAAAACACAAAAGAAGAGAGCGCAAAGCCTCCCTAGTGTAACTTGGATTTAATATGGTAACGTTAAAAACACTACAATGGTCAAACTCACATTGTGTGAAGATAGATACAGTATAAGGGTTCCACTGTGGCCACACTCCTTTAACTGCTTAAGGACCGGAAGGATTTACCCCCTTAATGACCAGGCCATTTTTTGCGATACGGCACTGCATCGCTTTAACTGACAATTACGCAGTCATGCGACGCTGTACCCAAACAAAATTGACATCCTTTTTTTCCCACAAATAGAGCTTTCTTTTGGTGGTATTTGATCACATCTGTGGTTTTTATTTTTTGCACTATAAACAAAAAAAGCCACAATTTTGAAAAAAAAAAGCAATATTTTTTACTTTTTGCTATAATAAATATCTCCCCTAAAATATAAAAAAAACTAATTTCTTCCTGGGTTTAGGCTGATATATATTCTTCTACATATTTTTGTAAAAAAAAAAAAAAAAAAAAAAAAAAATCGCAATAAGCCCATATTGATTGGTTTGCGCAAAAGTTAGAGTGTCTACAAAATAGGGAATAGATTTATGACATTTTTCTTTTTCTCATTTCTTTTTTTACTAGTAATGGTGGCAATTAGCGATTTTTATCAGGACTGCGACATTGTGGCGGACAGATTGGCACTTTTCACACATTTTTGGGACCATTGACATTTATACAGCGATCAGTGCTATAAAAATGCACTGATTACTGTGTAAATGTCACCGGCAGGGAACGACACTAGGGGACTATCAAGGGGTTAAATGTGTTCCCTGCTTACATATCTAACTCCACTTTCTCTTCTCCAATGTCTCTTACCGTTGGGGTCCCCCAAGGTCCTGTCCTTGGACCTTCACTATTCTCGATCTACACGTCCTCTCTGGGTCAGCTGATAGCCTCCCATGGCTTCCACTACCATTTATAAGCCGATGACACCCAAATCTATGACTCTACTCCGAGTCCTCAGCTCACCCCATCAGTCTCCTCACACATCACTGATTTACTAACAGACATATCAGCCTGGATGTCACACTACTTCCTCAAACTGAATCTATCTAAAACTGAGCTCATAATATTTCAGCCACCACGTGCCCCTTCCCCTGACTGTCAAGATCAATGGCACAACTATCAGTCTGTCCCCACATGCCAAGGTGCTAGGGGTAACCCTAGACTCTGAACTGCCCTTTCAGGCCCACATCCAATCCCTGTCCAAATCATGCCACTTTAGCGTCCGCAACATCTCTAGAATACGCCCCTTTTTAACCAATGACACCACCAAGCATCTAATTCACTCCCTGGTTATCTCTCGCTTCGACTACTGCAACTCCCTCCTCATTGAATTACCTTTACATACACTATCCCCCTTCAGTCCATTATGAATGCTGCTGCAAGACTCATCCACCTTACCAACCAGTGTCCTCCACCCCTCTCTGCCAATCCCTGCACTGCCTTCCACTCACCCAACAAATAAAATTTAAAGTACTAACAATAATTTACAAATCCATCCATAACTCTGCCCTCAGCAACATCACTAATCCAGTCCCAAAATATCAACCAAACAGCTCTCTTCGGCCCTCCCAAGACCTTCTGCTCTCTAGCTCCCTTGTCACCACCTCCAATGCTCACCTCCATGATTTCTCCAGAGTTTCTCCCATCCTTTGGAACGCCCTACCCCAATCTGTCCGACTGTCCCCTAATCTAGCCATCTTTAGACGATCCCTGAAAACCCTTCTCTTTAAAGACGCTTATCCTGCTTCTAACTAATACACTGTTTTATTTTCTCCATCAGCTCATTCCCCACAGTTATTACCTTTTGTATCAATTAACCCTCCCACCTAGATTGTGAGCTCTAACAAGCAGGGTCCTCTGATTCCTTTTGTACCAAATTGTAATATAACTGCAATGTCTGCCTTAATTTTGTTAAGCGCTGCACAAACTGTTGATAAGATATAATAATAATAATAATCTAACTGTGTGGGGATGTGATTTACTAGAGGAGGAGCCAGATCACTGGTCCTACTTAGTAGGAGAAGACGATCTGTCTCTCCTCTCCTGACAGAATGGGGATTTGTGTTTTTATACACATCCCTGTTCTCGCCCTCGTGCCCGCGATTGCGCGTGTGTAACTGCACTTCCCTGATTTCCTCCCACTTTGCGAGAAGCCTGCTAATCACTGGGGCTAGCATCACTTTAAGGCCTCATGTACACTGCTGCTGGTAAATGGACGTTCAGAGGCAGTTGGCGGCTTTTTTCAGCTGCCCCTGAACTCATCCAATGTTATCTTATGTGTACATGTACACAGGTTCATTTAATGTCGTTTTTAGGCAGTTGCATTTATAGGCTTTTCTTTGAAGGCAAAAAAATGAGTTCAGACGCTGAAGTTTCCGACGCTTCGGACGCAAAACGCCGCTAAACACAGGTTGCCGCAATTACCGCGATTTCGTTTATAAGCGTTTTTACAGGTGCCCTATTTTTTAAAATTACAAAACTTTAAAATGATAGCAAATGATGAAAAAACACTAACAAAATTAAAAAAAACTTGTAAATGCTTGCTATGCTTCATAGACCATTTACATACCCCTAATGAGCATGATCCAATCCAATACACCACTAGCATTGCTGTTAGCCAAAGTTTAATTGGAATTTGACCTATATGTTGTTAGATTTCAAGCAGATGACCGCACCATTGAGCTTCACTCCTGACTTGATCAAACATAGTTGCATGAAGTTTAGGGTTAGGGGTTAGGGTTAGTGTTTCCTATTAGGGTTAGGGGGTTATGGTTAGGGTTTTCCCCTTGAAGAACAAGTTTAGGGTTGTGATAAGGGTTATGGTTTCCCATTAGGGTTAGGGGGTTATGGTTAGGGTTAGGGTTTTCCCCTTGAAGAAAAAGTTTAGGGTTATTGTAAGTGTTATGGTTTCCCATTAGGGTTTCTGGTTAGGGTTAGGGTTTCCCATTAGGGTTAAGGGTTATGGTTAGGCTTTTCCCCTTGAAGAACAAGTTTAGGGTCATGGTAAGTGTTATGGTTTCCGGTTATTGTTAGGGTTTCCCATTAGGGTTAGGGGGTTATGGTTAGGGTTTTCGCCTTGAAGAACAAGTTTAGGGTTATGGTAAGTGTTATGGATTCCTGTTAGGGCTTTTGGTTAGGGTTTCCCATTAGGGTTAGGGGGTTATGGTTAGGGTTTTCCCCCTGAAGAACAAGTTTAGTGTTATGGTAAGTGTTATGGTTTCCCGTAAGGGTTAGGGATTCCCATTAGGGTTATGGTTAGGATCAGGGTTATGATAAGTGTTATGGTTTCCCGTTAGGGTTTTCCATTAGGGTTAGGGGGTTATGGTTTTCCCCTTGAAGAAGAAGTTTAGGGTTATAGTAAGTGTTATGGTTTCCAGTTAGGGTTTTCCATTAGGGTTAGGGGGTTATGGTTAGGGTTTTCCCCTTGAAGAAGAAGTTTAGGGTTATGGTAAGTGTTATGGTTTCCAGTTAGGGTTAGGGTTTTCCATTAGGGTTAGGGGGTTATGGTTAGGGTTTTCCCCTTGAAGAAGAAGTTTAGGGTTATAGTAAGTGTTATGATTTCCAGTTAGGGTTTCCCATTAGGGTTAGGGGGTTATGGTTAGGGTTAGGATTTTCCCCTTGAAGAAGAAGTTTAGGGTTATGGTAAGTGTTATGGTTTCCAGTTAGGGTTTTCCATTAGGGTTAGGGGGTTATGGTTAGGGTTTTCCCCTTGAAGAAGAAGTTTAGGGTTATGGTAAGTGTTATGATTTCCAGTTAGGGTTTCCCATTAGGGTTAGGGGGTTGTGGTTAGGGTTAGGGTTTTTCCCTTTAAGAACAAGTTAGGGTTTCCGGTTAGGGGGTTATGGTTAGGGTTTTCCCCTTGAAGAACAAGTTTTGGGTTATGGTAAGTGTTATGGTTTCCCGTTAGGGTTTCCAGTTAGGGTTTCCCATTAGGGTTAGGGGGTTATGGTTAGAGTTAGGGTTTTTCCCTTTAAGAACAAGTTAGGGTTTCCGGTTAGGGGGTTATGGTTAGGGTTTTCCCCTTGAAGAACAAGTTTTGGGTTATGGTAAGTGTTATGGTTTCCCGTTAGGGTTAGGGTCTCTGGTTAGGGTTTCCCATTAGGGTTAGGAGGTTATGGTTAGGGTTTTCCCCTTGAAGAACAAGTTAGGGTTTCCGGTTAGGGGTTAGGGTTTCCCATTAGGGTTAGGGGGTTATGGTTAAGGTTTTCCCCTTGAAGAATGAGTTAGGGTTTCCGGTTAGGGGTTAGGGTTTCCCATTAGGGTTAGGGGTTATGGTTAAGGTTTTCCCCTTGAAGAACAAGTTAGGGTTAGAGTATCCGGTTAGGGTCTCCGGTTAGGGCTAGGGTTTCCAGTTAGGGTTTCCCATTAGGGTTAGGGGGTTATAGTTAGGGTTTTCCCCTTGAAGAATAAGTTAGGGTTTACGGTTAGGGTTAATTAAAAATATTTTAAAAATTGCAATTCAAATTTGCATAAAGACAAAATAAATTAAAAAAAAAATGAAATTACACATACAGCTTTTAAAAAAAAAAATAAACAAAAAATTCTAATAATCAATTGCAATTTAAAAATTAAATATATTAAAAAAATTGCAATTACATTTTGCATAAAAAAGACAAAATAAATAAAAAAAAAAATGTAATTACATATACAGCTTATAAAAAAAGATCAATCAATTGCAATTTAAAAATTAAATATATAAAAAAATTAGCATTTTTTCCTCACATATGCTCATTATGGGATCCATAGTAAAAGCACCGAAATTGAGGTAGATACAACTACACTGCTGCTCTCTCAGCTGCTGCTACTCACTCTGGTCTCACAGAATGGCTGAAATTGTAAAAAAGTAATACTGTTTTTTGGGCTTTGGGAGGGTCCTATGATGTTATCCTAAATAAACGCTCCTAGACGTTCCAAAACAGCATGCAAACGCAGCAAAGCGGGCATTTTTAAACGCCGGTTTGAAGCTGTCAAAAAATTTGTTCAGAGGAGGTTGCCTCAGCGTCCCATGTACATTAAGCCTAAATATAGAAAAGATGGTTGATATCAGCTGTCTTTTCTATGTTTGTGGGCCTACCAAAGAACTAGGTACAATCAGAACCAGTGAACCATTTGTGACTCCAAAGAGCAAACAGGGGGGCAGGGCAGTGAAGGTTAGATTAAAGTGATTATAAGGGATAGTTTTTTTTTTAAATAACAAACATGTCATACTTACCTCCACTGTGCAGCTCGTTTTGCACAGAGTGGCCCTAAACATCCTCTTCTGGGGTCCCCCGGCAGCTCTTTCGGCACCTCCCCGCATCAGATAACCCCCTAGGAGAAGCTCTCTCCCGAGGGGGTCACCTTGCAGGCGTGCTCCCGAGTCCAGCATTTGCGTCCACAGACACGAATGCCGGACTCGGCCCCGCCCCCAGCGCCCGTGTCATTGGATTTGATTGACAGCAGCGGGACACAATGGCTGCGCTGCTATCAATCTATCCAATCAAGAGCCGGGATCCTGTGGAGAGAGGGACAGCGCATCCCCGAAGAGATGAGGGGGCTCAGATAAGTAAAACGGGAGGGCTGGGGGGCCGGTGAAAAAGGTGAAAAAACATGAGGGTTTACATCCCCTTTAAGATAAGCAGCATGGGTTAACATTTAATCAAACTTATTGGTTTGCCCAGCATGAGAACAACCCAAGTCACCTAAATCAGGTACAGGTCATCTAATCAGGCATCCTAAGCCACATCCAGATGCAGTGACCTAGGACACCCTGAACCCTGCTTGTACTAGAACTTATGACCCACATATTCTTCGAAGACAATAAAGTGGGGTGAAACAAAATTTTAGTATGAAGCAGATGCCAACACACTATGGGGGTCATTTACTAAGATGAATGCACTGCGCTGGTTCAGACCTTAATTGGTGCCCTGGATAGATCCTTAATTCAGCATGTAAACCGGCGCACACACAGGAGTACCTACACGCGAGAATGTTTCCAGTGCAATGGGATCACACTGGTTCTCGGCGAGGTACATCTCACGCTCGCTGCAATAGGAAAAACACATCTCCCTATTAAAGCAGCGTGAGAAAAACCGGCATGGGTTCCCCCTCCAGGTGCATGCCAGGCCCTTCGGTCTGGTATGGATTGTTAGGGGAATCCCCTACGCCTAAAAAACGGCGTGGGGGTCCCCCAAAATCCATACCAGCCTTATCTGAACACACAGCCCGGCCGGTCAGGAAAGGGGGTGGGGACAAGCGAGCGCCCCCCCCCCGAACCGTACCAGGCCGCATGCCCTCAACATGGGGGATGGGTACTTTGGGGAAGGGGGGGCGCTGCGGGAAGACCCCCCCACCCCAAAGCACCTTGTCCACATGTTGATGAGGGCAAGGGCCTCTTCCCGACAACCCTGGCCGTTGGTTGTTGGGGTCTGCAGGCGGGGGGCTCATCAGAATCCGGGAGCCCCCTCTAATAAGGGGGCCCCAGATCCCGGCCCCCCACCCTACGTGAATGAGTATGGGGTACAGGGTACCCCTACCCATTCACCTGGGGGAGAAAAGGGTCAAGAAAAAAAACACACTACACAGGTTTTTAAAGTAATTTATTAGGCAGCTCTGGGGGTCTTCTTTCGACTTCGGGGGTCTTCTCCGCACTGTCAGGCCTCTTCTCCCGGTGTCTGGTATCTTCTTCCAGCTCTTTTGCTAGCGGGGCCCGGTCTTCTGCCGCTTTCTGGTTCTTCTCCGGTATCTTCTTCCAGCTCTTTTGCTAGCGGGGGCCCGGTCTTCTGTTGCTGTCCGGTTCTTCTACGGTATCTTCTGCCGGCCTCCCCCGCTATCTTCTTCTAGCTCTTTTGCTAGCGGGGGCCCATTCTTCTTCTTCTACGTCCTTGTCTTCTCCCCTCTTTTCTTCCGATGTTGACACGACGCTCTCTTCAGCTGTAATGCCGTCTGCGAGGTATGCAGCGACTTATATAGGCATGGGGCGTGGTCACCGTGTGATATCTGCGGGTGACCCCGCCTCTTATGACGGCATAGTCCCAGGGCATGATGGGTACTGTCGTTTTAGCGGCATTATTCGGCTGCTAGCGGGGCGGTTTTAACCCCCCTGCTAGCGGCCGAAAAGGGGTTAAATACACCCGCAAAACGCTGATGGAGCGGCATTTTGCCGGCAGTATCACACTGCTGCCCCATTGATTTCAATGGGGAGGAGCAGTAAGTTCACCGCTCCAAAGAAACTGCTGGCAGGACTTTTGGTGACGCCCTGCCAGCGCACTGCTCCAGTGTGAAAGCCCTCACTGGAGTGAATGGAGCCGCTTCTTTAGGGCATTTTTCAGTTGCTATCTTTAGCGCTGTAGCTCCTAAAAACGCCCCAGTGTGAAAGGGGCCTAAAAAAAAGTCCTGCTAGCAGCATATTTGGAGCGGTGTATAAACCGCTCCTGCCCATTGAAATCAATGGGACAGCGCAGCTATACCGCCGGCAAAACGCCGCTGCGGTGGCGTTGTGGGCGGATTTATATAAACCCCCGCTAGCGGCCGAATACCGCTGGTAAAGCGGTGCTAAAAATAGCGCCGTTTTACCGCTGACGCCCGCACCTCCCCATTGTGAAAGAGGCCTAAGGCCCCTTTCACACAGACGGACCTTTCAGGTCCGCCTCGGACCTGCGGACCTGAACGGACACTCCATAGACCTCTATGGAGGGTCGGATGTCAGTAGTGACATGTCCGCTGACATCCGACCCACTCCAATCCGAAAAAGTGTAACGGAGGAAACACCTATTTTTCCATCCCTCTGCGGATCGGATTGGGTGACGACGGACTCTACGTTCCGTCATCATCCGATCCCCCATAGAGGAGAGCTGCACTCTGACAGGTCCATCCTTGCACAGTGTGCAGAGACAGACCTGTCATCTGCCTGCACAGCGGTGATCCACGGAGCAATCCCCCGCTGAACAAAGCGGGCTCCGTACACGGACACGTCCGTGTGAAAGAACCCTAAGGCCAACTCCCTTTGTACAAAAATCCATGGGAAAGTTTGTACAAAGTCCCATCGTGTGTATGAGACTTAAACACCAGAAATTCAACTTTTCATATCTCTAAAGGTCACCATACACTGGCCAATCAGTTAGATCTTCCATAAATTGGATTCAGTGCAAGAGCCTGTTTAGTTTTCTACAATTAGAAGTAATTCTTACAGTGCACCTTCCTATTACCACTTTAGCCTAATGCTCTCTTTCCACTATTTCAACCCCAAAGTTGCGTGATTTACAATGTGCTTTTTCGGCTTGTTTTCCACTATTGCAACTTGTCATGCCACTAGGGACTGAAAAGTTGCATCACAAGTTCTACTCCATGATTTACAATGAGTACCGTTCATATGTCTGCGACTTCAAGTCGCAGCAACTTCAAAGTAGTTCCTGCACTACTTTGGTCCCACTTTGATGCAACTTAAGGATCATAGACCTCAAAAATACACAGGCATTGCTTCAAGTTTCGGCAAAAAACACGCAACTTTGGGCTTGCAATAGTGGAAACCGAGCCTTAATGCCTTGTCATGCGCCTAGTTCAAAACATCAGAGAAAAAGTCGCACTGAAGTTGGAATAAAGTATTGCAAGAACTTTTTTTGGAGTTGCACCAATTAGAACGGGGAACATTGAAATACATGTGTTTTGACTTGTCCTGTGACTTGACATGTGTCAAGTCGCACAATAGTCGCACTCGCAGTAGTGGAAAGAGAGCCTAAGTCCACTTGGGACTGAAAAGTTGCATCACAAGTTCTACCCCATGATTTACAATGGGTACCGTTCATATGTGTGCGACTTGCTTACGCCCATGCCGTATACACAGCGGGCACACATCTTTATTACAGAAATCCACAGTTGGCATAGAAATTAACCACTTGCTTACTGAGAAAAGACAGATTTTTAAAAATAATTTTGTATATTTTTGGATATTTTGATATTAAATTTTGCAAACAGGTAATTTGTCTCCTTCATTGATGTAGGCTGATGAGGCGGCACTGCTTGGGACTACTGGTGGGCATTGATAGGTGGCACTGGCAGGTGGTACCGGTGGGCACAGATGAGGCAGAATTGCCTCTTCGGGACCAATGTCCCTTGCAGCTAAGCCGGCGATTAGTTTTATTTTTATCCTCATGCTGTCAGCGTGAAGAGAAAAAAATAAACAATTACTGAGCTGTAGTTTACATCATGTGATCAGCTGTCATTGGCTGACAGCTAATCGTGTGGTAAGGGGCCTGGGATCGTCCCCTTACTCGGATCTGTGATCACCCGAGTCTCAGTGACTCAGTGAGCACATGGGGAGCCCGTCCTATGACAGCCTCCCAGAAATTCAGGTCCACGCTGTGGCGGTCATTTGGCTATAGCACAGACACCAAGTGGTTAATAGAAAAACAGATCCAGATTTCTAGGACTGGCCAAAAATAATGTTGAGTCAAAGGCAACTGATGACTTTCTATTAAAGGTCTAAATGGGCCATTAACATGCATCACAATTGAACTTAGGAATGTGTCTTTGCAAAGTAAACTAATTAAAATCCTTTCTTATTTTTGCTTGGGGATGGACTGCAGGGGGATTAGAAGTTTTGTCAGATGTCTACACCCCTGATAGGGTGAAGACACCTCCCAAATTTTTAAATTTCTCATTCAAAATTATTCACTTCCTGTCACATTGCCAAAGAGGAAATGTGGGTAAAACCCTACCAATGTATGTCCTTGGGGACACACAGGTCAATATAAATAGTTGCCCAATTCGGGAAATTGCACTCTAGCATTTTGCCATGTACATCCCAAATTATTATGTATTTTGGGGTTTATTTACTAAAAGGTAAATCCACTTTGCACTACAAGTGTACTTAGAAGTGCAGATGCTGGAGATCCGAGGGGGACAAGAAAGGAAAAGAAAAAAAAACAGCATCTTTGCCTCTACATGATTGGATGATAAAATCACCAGTGCTTCTCCTCAGATTTTCATCAACTACACTTGTATTGCAGAAAGGATTTGCCTTTAATAACCCCCAAAATACCTAATAATTTGGGGTGTACACAACACAGCGCTAGAGTGCAATTTGCATAGTGGGGGCACTAGTTAGACTGACCTGTGTGTCCCCAAGGAAAAAATATTGTTAGGGTTTTACTCTCATTTCCTGTTTGGCTATGTGACAGGAAGCGAAGCCAATTTTAAGAAAAGGGACACAAAGCCCAACCTTAAAAAATAAATAAAAATCTTGATTTCCCTCAAATGTCTACAATTAGAATAGGATTGTCTTCAGCTTGAGTTTAGTTCAGTGCTCTAAATCAGTGCTTCTCAACCCTGTCCTCAAGTACCCCCCAACAGGCCACGTTTGCACTTTTTCCTTCATCTTGCACAGGTGCTTTAAATCAAAGTCAATGGCTTTGTATTTTGGACAGCTATTTTAAATAAGATAAATTTTCTAAACATGTCCTGTGGTGGGGGTACTTGAGGACTGAGGCTGAAAACCACTGCTCAAAGAAAATTGAATACTTACCACTCTGAAATGTTACTTTCCTGGTCACTAGCCATGGCAGCATATGCACAATCCATGCATGTGCTACCATGAAGGCACCAGGAAAAGAACACACATAAAACAAAGAATTTGAAACAATTGTATTGGTCCAACCCCCCCCCCCCCCCCCCCCTCCCAAAAAAAAAAACCACAGGACTTGGAAAAGCAGCAAGGAAACCAAAATGCAAACATATATGTTAATTTGAGACACTAACAGAATAGGTTTGAGGTTTGACCCTTTTGCAGTATAAATTAACAGGAGTTAAAAGGATTGCACCCACAAATGGACATCTATTAAGGATTAAAACAACATTAGGCACAACATCTTGAGAAAGAATTTTAAAAATAAGGCAGCACAGACAGTTAAATCAAAGTGAATGTAAAAAAAACAAAAATTGCCAACATAAAAAAAATTTCATGGTAAAATAACCACCACCTGAAAAAAAACAAACCAAAGTAACAAATAAATTGCATAAAAACACATCTGTTTTGCAACAATATAACAAACAAAATACAAATAGAAAATACATGTGATAGAAACTTGATAAGGACACCCAAATGTACTCTCTAGCCCCCCCCCCCCACACACACACACACACACTCTTGGCTCTTTTCAGGGCAAAGTAAAGATTGCTATCTGCAAGCTTTAGGCTAGGTTCATACTATACTACATGACAGTAGTACGACTTTCATCCTACTTTGCTCTGTGACATCAGTCCTACATTGGTCCTACATTAATGCTACATTGGTCCTACAGCCATCCGACTTTCATAAACAGGATACTACTTTGATCCGACTTTTCAGATAGTACACTTGTCCTTTAACCAATCAAAACTAACACACAATGGGAGGTGGCTACAGCAGGGGGCAGGAAATAACACAATGTCGGATGCCAAAGTCGGATGGTTAGAACAAAGATCCGATTTTGATCCTACTTCATTGATAATCAATGGGCTGAAGTAGGATCAAAGTCGGACCAAAGTAGTACCGGGAGCGTTTCTAAAGTCGGAACAACTTGTGTTGGACCAGTTAGGACGGCTCCCATAGGGAAACATTGGATGTCATGCGACATGAGCTCCCAATGTCGGAGAGTTTGTCGGACCAGTGTGAACCCAGCCTTATATAAGATAGGTTTGTGTGCTAATGTGGCAATTGCAAACACATGGACAGTCCATGAAACACAAAATGCAAGTTCACCCAGAGACTGAGCTTCAAAGTAGGTACACCTGTTAAGGATCTCCTTAAATTACTAACCCAAAAAAACACACTCTGAGCATGCCCAGAAACATCCAAGTGCTGTTCACACACAAAAAGCGCCACCAAAAAAAAAAAAAAACAAAGTCCCTGAGCATGCCCAGAACAACCCAAATGCAGCTAGCACAAAATAAGCCACCCCACTGTCCAAAATTAAGCACATCATCCAGCATGCACCAAAATTACAGATGGGACAAAACACCCCCCAGTCCAGGGGGGTAACTAAAGAGCCTATCATGTGCAAAAGTTACACAACAAATACCATTGCAGTCTAAGGGAACTGACTTGGCAATTTTACTAGTCCCCACTTGGCTGGCTTATCTTCTAGTTGTGTGTCAGCTCAACCACATCTTCCACCGTTAAATGAAATTGGGATCTGCTTGCTGTCTCTGTGTGTGTGTCTTTGGTATGTGGCCTTCTCTATCTGTTGCCCTGTGTGCATAACCATGATGTTGTTTTTTTGTTGCTCTGGACTATCTTACCTAAGTTTTATGTGTTGATCTTATCTTGGTCTCTTGCTATTCTGACTTTAGAAGCAAAAAGTCCACTTTGCTTGTTAGGCATTCTTATATTCACTTATGATTAATTAACGAACTTCAACCCCACCCTTATAAGATTATAAATTTGAGCATCCTTAAGGGGTCAGCACATTGCTGGGGTGTCTATCCTTAAGGCTTCTATCTCTAAGTGATTCTTTCTACAAGTGATATGCATGTCAATCTCTGCACTTCAGCGATTGCACGAAGCAAACAAATACAGCAATCTGCACTGGCAAGCACCTAACCAACTGCAGGTGACCCTGTCTCTCTAATAAGCTCTCCTTCCACTCTGTAACATGCACTCTCTACCACTGCTTCTGACACTTGTGTCCTCTCCTCAAACTCTCTTACCTTCACCCCCCCTCTCTACCCGCCTGCTTATACATATCACCCTGCCTTCTGTCCTCTCCCTACTACTGCTCCTACCAACTCTTGCTCATTCTACATCCATATACTGATAAAAGCTCCAGTACTCTGAGACATGCCCCTTCACATAAATCACATTCCCACATTACCTCCCTCACCCTCCTGCTTCTCCTAATCTCTGGTGACATATCCCCAAACCCTGGGCCACCATCATCTGTCTTTGCCCAACGCTCCCATCCCCCTACACCCTATGGCAGGAGCCGCAACCCACAGAACTTGGTCTCTATTCCTCTTTCCAAAACCAGCCCCCCCTTTTCCTGTGCCCTTTGGAATGCACGTTCGTGTTTGACAATTCCTTTATTTAAATGCTTCTTCTTTCTTCTATCTTCCTTCTTCTTCTGGTTCTTCTGGTTCTTCCTCCGGTGTTCTCGTCCAGCATCTCCTCCGTGGCGTCTTCTATCTTCTTCTCCTCGGGCCGCTCCGCACCCCATGGCATGGGGGGAGGCTCCCGCTCTTCTCCATCTTCTTCTTCATCCTCTTCTCTTCTTCCTTCTTCTCTTCTTCATTTTCTCCGGGCCGCTCCGCATCCATGCTGGCATGGAGGGAGGCTCCCGCTGTGTGACGGCGTCTCCTCGTCTGACGGTTCTTAAATAATGGGGGCGGGGCCACCCGGTGACCCCGCCCCTTCTGACGCACAGGACATGACGGGACTTCCCTGTGGCATTCCCCGTGACATCACAGGGAAGTCCCATCAAGTCACCGTGCGTCAGAGGGGGGCGGGGTCACCGGGTGGCCCCGCCCCCCGTTATTTAAGAACCGTCAGACGAGGAGACGCCGTCACACAGCGGGAGCCTCCCTCCATGCCAGCATGGGTGCGGAGCGGCCCGGAGAAGAAAATGAAGAAGGAAAAAGAGAAGAAGGAAGAGGATGAAGAAGAAGATGAAGAGAAGAGCGGGAGCCTCCCCCCATGCCATGGGTGCGGAGCGGCCCGAGGAGAAGAAGATAGAAGACGCCGCGGAGGAGATGCTGGAAGAAGAACCAGAAGAAGAAGAAGAAGATGAAGGAAGACAGAAGAAAGAAGCATTTAAATAAAGGAATTGTCAAAAACTGTCTTGTCATTTTTAACAATTTTGACAGTTTTTTAGTGAAATGGTAGGTAAGTACTCCCTTACCATTTCACACTGGGGGTCCCCTTGTTAAAGGGGGCTTCCAGATTCCGATAAGCCCCCCGCCCGCAGACCCCCACAACCACCGGCCAGGGTTGTGGGGATGAGGCCCTTGTCCTCATCAACATGGGGACAAGGTGTTTTGGGGGGATACCCCAAAGCACCCTCCCAATGTTGAGGGCATGTGGCCTGGTATGGTTCAGGAGGGGGGGGCACACTCTCGTCCCCCCCTCTTTTCCTGCGGCCTGCCAGGTTGCGTGTTCGGATAAGGGTCTGGTATGGATTTTTGGGGGGACCCCACGCCGTTTTTTTTTTTTTTTTATTTTGGCCGGGGTTCCCCTTAATATCCATACCAGACCTGAAGGGCCTGGTATGGAATTTAGGGGGACTCCCACGTCATTTTTTTTTTTAAATTTTGGTTTGGGGTTTCCCTGTGGGGAATTCCCATGCCGTTTTTATCAATGAACTTCTATGTGTATTGTCGGCAATGCAATAGCCGCGGGTAGTTTTAAATGGGTTTTTTCCTTCGAAATGTCATTTTGCTGTCAGACTGTTCTAAACACGGGAAACATGCGCCCCTTTACAAGCATACTATAGACACCCCCCAGGTACGAAATTTAAAGGGATATTACACTTTTATTGTTTGACTTTAAGCATTATTAAAATCACTGCTCCTGAAAAAACGGCCGTTTTTAAAACTTTTTTTTGCATTGATCCATGTCCCCTGGGGCAGGACCCGGGTCCCCAAACACTTTTTATGACAATAACTTGCATATAAGCCTTTAAAATTAGCACTTTTGATTATTCATGTTCGTGTCCCATAGACTTTAACGGTGTTCGCGCAAACTTTTTTCCTGTTCGCATGTTCTGGTGCAAACCGAACAGGGGGGTGTTCAGCTCATCCCTAGTCTTTGCCCAATGCTCCCATCCCCCTACACCCTCTGGCAGGAGCCGCAACCCACAGAACTTGGTCTCTATTCCTCTTTCCAAAACCAGCCCCCCCTTTTCCTGTGCCCTTTGGAATGCACGTTCTGTCTGCAACAAACTCACCGCCCTTCACGACCTCTTTATCACAAATTCCTTTAACCTACTTGCCATTACTGAAACCTGGCTTCATAAATCAGATACTACTTCTCCTGCTTCCCTCTCCCATGGGGGCCTTCTCTGGACTCACTCCCCCAGACCAAGTGGACGGAAGGGAGGTGGAGTGGGAATCCTTCTAGCCCCATGCAGCACCTATCAGGTACTTCACCCACCTCCCACTCTGACACTCTCCTCTTTTGAGGCACACTGCATTCATCTATTCTCTCCCATTTCTCTAAGAATTGCTGTCATCTACCGGCCCCCTGGACCAGTATCAGCCTTCCTTGATGACTTCTCTGCCTGGCTACCCTACTTTCTCTCTTCTGAAATCCCCACAATTATTCTCGGGGACTTCAACATCCCTGTTAACACTAACACTACTATTACTTCTAAACTTCTCAGTCTAACCTCATCGATTGACCTGAAGCAATGGATACAGGCTCCTACCCACTCCAACGGCAACACCCTTGACCTTGTCTTCTCCTATCTCTGCACTCCGTGCAACCTTTCCAACAATACACTCCCACTCTCTGATCACCACCTTATTAGTTTTGCTCTCTCCCTGTCTTCCACCTCTTCTCCCTCCAACCGCCTAATAGTTGCACGTAGAAACCTTCGCCACCTCAACCCTTCTCTTCTCTACTCTGCTACTGATCACCTCTATGACAAAATCTCACCCCTGTCCTGCCCCAACCTAGCCACTTTAATCTACAACAGCTCACTGTCTTCCTCCCTAGACAAGCTTGCCACCCTCACTACATGCAGAATTAGGCCCCGACTGCTACAACCCTGGCAAACAGATTACACCTGAAGTCTCATAAAACGTAGCCGCGCTCTTGAGCGCCTGTGGCATAAGACTAAGATCCAGGAAGACTTCACACAATATAAATCTGCCCTCCTAAAATACTATTCCTGCCTACACACTGCCAAACAGACCTACTTTATCACACTCATTAACACCTTCTCATCCAGTCCACGTCAACTCTTCTCTACCTTCAACACTCTACTCTGTCCTCCACTGCCTCCACCCACCAACTCACTCACTGCCCAGGAGATTGCCAATCACTTCAAAACTAAGATTGATACAATTCATGAGGAGATCGCCAATGCGCAAAAACCTCCCCCATGCAACACCCCATGTCCACAGATACAATCATTACTTCCCTCATTCAACCCTGCTACTATTACTGAGGTTGCTAAACTTTTATCTAACACTCATCTAACCACCTGCCCCCTGGATCCTGCTCCCTCGCAAATGCTACGCTCACCCTCTGACTTGATTCTACACTCTCTAACTCACATTTTCAACCTCTCCTTCTCTTGTGGAATCTTCCCAAACTCTCTAAAACACGCGCTAGTCACCCCGATACTTAAAAAGCCCTCACTGGCCCCCACCAATCTCAACAACTTACATCCCATCTCCTTACTCGCCTTCTCCTCCAAACTTCTTGAAAGACTGGTCTACAACCGACTAAGCGACCATCTGACCATGAATAAACTTCTTGATCCCCTTCAGTCCGGTTTTCGCCCTCAACACCCCACGGAAACTGCTCTCCTTAAACTCTCAAATGACCTACTAATGGCTAAAACCAGTGGACACTATTCTGTACTACTTCTCCTGGATCTCTCTGCTGCCTTTGACACAGTGGACCACCCCCTCTTCCTCAAAAAACTCCATTTCTTTGGTCTCCATGACTGTACTCTTCGTTGGTTCTCATCCTACCTATCCCACCGCTCCTTCAATGTAACTTACAACTCTACTTCCTCCTCTCCTCTTCCTTTTTCCGTTGGGGTTCCCCAAGGTTCTGTTCTTGGACCTCTCCTTTTCTCAATCTACACCACCTCCTTGGGTCAGTTGATTGCCTCCCACGGCTTTAAATATCATCTCTACGCTGATGACACCCAAATCTATCTCTCCACCCCCCAGCTCTCTCCATCTGTCTCCTCATGTATTACCAACTTACTAGCAGACATATCAGCCTGGATGTAACATTACTTCCTCAAACTCAACCTATCCAAAACCGAGCTCATGATATTTCCTCCCTCAGGTGCCACTTCCCCTGATTTCTCTGTCAATATCAACGGCTCAACTATCAACCCATCCCCCCACGCCAAGGTCCTAGGTGTAATCCTGGACTCTGAACTAACCTTTTGACCCCACATTCTATCGCTATCCAAAACTTGCCGCCTCAACCTCCGCAACATCTCCAAGATACGCCCCTTCCTAACCAATGTCACCACAAAGCTTCTAATCCACTCCCTGGTGATCTGCCTTGACTACTGCAACTCCCTCCTCATTGGTTTACCTCTAAATAGGCTATCCCCACTTCAGTCCATCATGAACGCTGCTGCCAGGCTCATCCACCTCACAAACTGCTCAGTGTCTGCTACACCCCTCTGCCAATCCCTCCATTGACTGCCACTCAGTCACAGAATTAAATTCAAGATACTAACTATAACTTACAAAGCCATCCACAACCTGGCCCCCAGCTACATCTCTAACCTAGTCACAAAATACAAACCTAATCGTTCTCTTCGCTCCTCCCAAGACCTCCTGCTCTCAAACTCCCTTGTCACTTCATCCCATGCTCGCCTTCAGGACTTCTCCAGAGCCTCTCCCATCCTCTGCAATGCTCTACCCCAATCCGTCCGATTTTCTCCTACTTTATCCACTATCAGATGATCCCTGAAAACTCATCTCTTCAGAGAAGCCTATCTGGCCCCCACCTAACAACTGTACATTTATCTTCTCAATCAGCACATCATCCACAGTTATTACCTCTTGTATCTCTTGACCTTCCCTCTTAGATTGTAAGCTCTAAGAAGCAGGGCCCTCTGATTCCTACTGTATTAAAGTGTATTGTATTTGTACTGTCTACTCTCAACTTGTAAAGCGCTACGTAAACTGTTGGCGCTATATAAATCCTGTATAATAATAATAATAATAATAATAATAGTTATTGACCTTAAAATGAGTATGTGGCCCAGGTCCCACCCTAAGGGACATATATCAATGTCACCAATTGGACAACCGCAAAAACGAAACAAGGAGAAATGCCTTTAAATATGCCAAATTGCTTAAGGGCCAGTTCACACTAATGCAGTCCAGTGCATATTTTATGCATCAAAAATGCATGGAAATTCGGTTATCTGGTTTGCAATGGCATAGTTCACACCAGTGCTTGCCGTTCCAGTGCGTTCCAGTTCCAGAAAAAAAGTAGAAAATGCTGCATTTTTTCTGCACTGGACTGTACTGGAAAGCTGTAAAACGCATTAAAAAACGCACTTGTCATTATTTAAGGTTAAGAAAAAAGAGGGGGGAAAAAAAAGCACTGGACTGCATCAAAAACGCACCAAAAACGCACTGGAACGCATCAAAAACGTGCATGCAGAAAAGCACCTGGAACTCGTCCAGACTGCGTTTCTATGGTGTGAACTGGCCCTAAGGCTAAGGGCCAGATCACACCATAGAAACGCAGTCCAGATGCGTTCCAGGTGCTTTTCTTCATGCACGTTTTTTTATGCGTTCCAGTGTGTTTTTGGTGCATTTTTGATGCAGTCCAATGCTCCCCCCCCCTTTTTTCTTAGCCTTAAAGGACAAGCGTGTTGCAGTGCGTTTTTGGTGCATTTAGGTGTGTTCCAGTGCGTTTTTGATGCATTTTACAGCATTCCAGTACAGTCCAGTGCATAAAAAATGCAGCATGTTCTACTTTTTTTGGGGGGAACTGGAAACGCACTGGAACTGCAAGCACTGGTGTGAACTATGCCATTGAAAACCATATAACCTACTTTTCGTGCGTTTTTGATGCAGAAAAAAAAATGCACTGGACTGCATGTGGTGTGTACTAGCCCTTAAGGAATAAAAGTTATTTAAAACTACTCGCGGCTATAATGAAATGTCAGTCCGGCAATACACATTAAAGTTCATTGATAAAAACAGCATTAAGAAAAAAAAAGTGTGGGGTTCCCCCGAAATTCCATACCAGGCCCTTCAGGTCTGGTATGGATATTAAGGGGAACCCCGCGCCAAAATAAAAAAAATGGCGTGGGGGTCCCCCTCAAAATCCATACCAGGCCCTTCAGGTCTGGTATGGATTTTAAGGGGAACCCCGCGCCAAAATAAAAAAAATGGCGTGGGGTCCCCTAAAAATTCATACCAGACCCTTATCTGAGCACGCAACCTGGCAGGCCACAGGAAAAGAGGGGAGACGAGAGAGCGCCCCCCCTCCTGAACCGTACCAGGCCACATGCCCTCAACATTGGGAGGGTGCTTTGGGATCCCCCGCAAAGCACCTTGTTCCCATGTTGATGAGGACAAGGGCCTCATCCCCACAACCCTTGGCCGGTGGTTGTGGGGGTCTGCGGGCGGGGGGCTTATCGGAATCTGGAAGCCCCCTTTAACAAGGGGACCCCCAGATCCTGGCCCTCCCCCCTGTGTGAAATGGTAAAGGGGTACAAAAGTACCCCTACCATTTCACCAAAAAAACGTCAAAAATGGTAAAAATGACAAGAGACAGTTTTTGACAATTCCTTTATTTAAATGCTTCTTCTATCTTCTATCTTCCTTTGGTTTCTTCCTTCATCTTCTTCTTCTGGTTCCTCTGGTTCTGCCTTTGGTGTTCTCATCTGGCATCTTCCTCTGCGGCGCCGGCGTCTTCTTCCCTTCGTCTTCTGGGCTGCTCCGCACCCAGCATGATGGGAGGCTCCCACTGTGTGACGCTTCTCCTCTTCTGACGGTTCTTAAATAACAGAGGGTGGGGCCACCCAGCGACCCCACCCCCCTCTGGACGCACGGGGACTTCCCCGAAGCTTTCCCCGGAGGAGGCGGACAGGGAAGTCCCCGTGCATCAGAGGGGGCGGGGTCACCGGGTGGCCCCCGCCCTCCGTTATTTAAGAACCATCAGAAGAGAAGAGTCACACAGCGGGAGCCTCCCACCATGCCATCATGGATGCGGAGCAGCCCGAGGAGAAGAAGAGAAGAAGACACCGCGGAGGAAGATGCTGGACGAGAACACCGGAGGAAGAACCAGAAGAAGATGGAGGATACCAAAGGAAGATAGAAGATGGAAGAAAGAAGATAGAAGACTTTAAATAAAGGAATTGTCAAAAACTGTCTTTTGTCATTTTTATCATATGTGACAGTTTTTTTGTGAAATGGTAGGGGTGCTTTTGTACCCCCTTACCATTTCACACAGGGGAGAGGGCCGGGATCTGGGGGTCCCCTTGCTAAAGGGGCTTCCAGATTCCGATAAACCCCCCGCCCGCAGACCCCCACAACCATCGGCCAAGGGTTGTGGGGATGAGGCCCTTGTCCTCATCAACATGGGGACAAGGTGTTTTGGGGGCTACCCCAAAGCACCCTCCCAATGTTGAGGGCATGTGGCCTGGTACGGTTCAGGAGGGGGGGCGCTCTCTCGCCCCCCCTCTTTTCCTGCGGCCTGTGAGGTTGCGTGCTCGGATAAGGGTCTGGTATGGATTTTTAGGAGAACCCCATGCCATTTTTTTCTTTATTTTTGGCGTGGGGTTCCCCTTAATATCCATACCAGACCTGAAGGGTCTGGTATTGAATTTCGGGGGAACCCCACGCATTTTTTTTCTGAATTGTGTTTGTTTTCTTAATGCTGTTTTTATCAATGAACTTTTATGTGTTTTGCCAGACCGACATTTCATTAGAGCCGCACGAAGTGAACCAGCGTAAAAAAAAAAAAAAGTCTAGAGGTGCGCCCGTTCAACCTATGCAAATGCTTTTACGTTGCCTGACATTTACTAATATTTTGCCGGCGCACTGAACTAAAGTATTTGAACAAGCGCAAATGCCGTTTGAGCATGCGCAGTGCATAAATTCATCTCCTGCAGTTTAAATGTATTTGCCGGCGCTGCCGGCTTGTTCATAGAAAGTCACTTTCTCATTCTATTTTGGCCATATTTGTGACTTGGGCAGTTAGTACTACAGTTCCCCACATCACCCCCATATTATTGGCACTTCCAGCTTGTTTAAATTTGAAGTTAAAGATGCCGTGCACCAGGTCTATAGTGGCGTACAGATCACCTCTTCCCGTGCGCCGGGAAGAGAATAGTAAATGGGGGATCGCGCTGCGTTACCGGCGCAAATGCTTTGTAAATACGAAAATGTAATTTGCGCATCGGCGTGCGCCGCAAGTCATGGCGCAAATGCCTCGTAAATCAGCCCCACTATGTCTTCAGACTGATGGACTCCAGAACAGCTTTTTTGTACTTTTTTTTGCACTTTTCTTTTTTTTTTTTCTTTCTACTGTTTTATTCTGAACTCTTCAATGGTCACACTATCCAGGACTTTTTTTGGTCAAGTTTTGGGGAAAAAGCTGCATGTACTTTTTGTTGTGGTTTGCTACACAGCAGCAGGGAGTTACGGGGGTTTTGGGGATTTTTTCTACTTAGCAGGTGCAGTTTTTCATTTTAGACTCTCTGATCTACCATTGATATGGTGCACACAAGATTTGCATGGTCTACCTAGTTACCTATTTATGATGCGGGTACACTACATAATGTATGTTAAACTAAAAGGTGATCATGGCAGGAGCAACGGTTAATGTGGTTTCTTGGAATGTCCGAGGCTTAAATGACAAATTTCGTAGAGCCTTGATGGTCCAATATTTTTTTTTTATACAATCTTTTTATTGAATTTTCTTGCATTGAATACATACAACACATTTGTGTAAAAACACAACACCAGGCAGGTGTAGCGGGCACCTACTTTTAAGTATGTGACCTTTTTGCTAGTTTATAGTTTCAGGTAAATTTAGGCAGGCTTGTACTATTATAGCAGGCCTGTTTTGTTCATTTGGGATTTGAGTGGCAGGTAGTTTGTATGCGAGTCCCGGCCAATCATTAATTTGTTTGACAATGCCCCGTGACCCTCATATAAAAGCCGGGTCACATGGTCAGTCAGGAGTTTCCTGTTGGAGCTTGGAGAGGAGCCCAGCCTGGTTCCCGGAGGGGAGATGTTCCCCCTCTGGGGAGCCAACTGAGCCCCCCCTTGTGAGAAGGGCGGGGAACCGGCCTCCATATAGGAAGAGATGACACCATACAGCATGTAATCACTGGTGTCGTTGGCCACCCCTGCGGGGAAGGGAGCGTGCCATAAAGGAGAAAAGGGAGCAAGGAATCATTGCTGAAGAAGTAGCAACTAAGCGGAGGACAACTGGGCGATCGATCGTTTGAGTGGCACATGGACTATTGATCACATGAGTGAAAGCCCAGGGGAAGGGTACTGCCAGAGGCTGAGGGATGTTGGTACGCAAGTCAGTGAGACAGGTGGTCATGGCCTGTGACTTTGGGTTCAACAATGCCCCGGGATTCCAATCAGTCAAGCGGGAGGAGTTATTCAGAGTGACTTTTCTTTAGCTCAACTTGGAAGTACCATGCAGATGGGAAGTAGTGGTAAAGAGGTGGCTGTGAAGCTGCTAATACACATATAGAGAAATAAACTGTCCTTAAAAAGTTCTGCAGATGAAGAAGTTATTCAGAGTGACTCTTTATCAATTATTCTCTATTAAATCTACTTCCATCTTCCCTGATAAAGAAATCGCCTAAAGTGATTTCCTATTTTCCTATTATCTGCAATGATTCTAAGTCCTTGCATGAAAGGAACAGAAAAGATTACAAAGCAACAAAAGAGCATCTCAAAAGAAATCCTTCTCCTATCCCAGTTCTTGTTAATTAAATAAAAGCAAAAGAAAAATGCAATTTGGACTGTGTCTAGTCATCTGGGCTGTGATGGGTCAGGTGGTAAACGTGAATTACGGATATAACAATTAATCAGCCGCTCCTTCGGGGGTAAGCGCTACATGTGGGGGCGTCGTCCAGGATATCTGTTTCACGTTTGCCGCTAGCCATCTTCCATAGCAACGAAGTCCACATTTCAGTAACTGTTGCCAAGATAGCCTACAGTATAACAGTACCACCAGGGGTCGCTGGGGAGGACTTTGAAAATGTGCAGCTACAGTTCCTCGCGCGCTGAACCAACAAGTGGGGGATGGAGCCACGCCCCAGAGGAAAAGTCTCTCAGCATTCAGCGTGCCACATGCCAGACCGAAACAGGCGGAGGAAGATGGCGGAAGGTGTTGGGAATACACTTGCCATGCAGTGGTTATCTGACTTGCATGACTGGGTTCTGATCGATACCGGTGTTCAGTTGGAGCTCACCGGAGGACTGGCACTGGGTGTGATTGACGGAGTGGAGAGGCTTTGTATGTTGTGTCCCGGATGTCAGAGGCCTACAGTTGGAGTCACCGCCTGGGCCCAGTGTGGACATTGCGGTGTTCAGTTGACATGGTTGGGACCGGTCCAACAAGAAGTCAAGTATTACTCTGTCAGTATTGCAACGGGACTTTGTCTGCCACAAGAACAGGTGATTCGGAAGGCCGGAGAGGGTCGTGTATCGCCTGCAGCAGCAGTGGAGGAGCTCCCATCTGATTTGGCTGAATCGGAGCCATCAGAAGGTCAGGTAAGATCTAATGGAAAAGCCTGTAGCCTGGCTGGGGACCCAGGGACTGTTGAAGTTATTGCCCAGTCTTTGGAAGAAACCCCTGAGGAGACAGTTAGCAGTAAGCCCTTTGATTTGCCCGTCTGGAAGGAGCCTAAGTTACAGGAGGGGGATCCCTCAGATGAGCCGGACAGGGTAGATGGAGGCCGGGCTGTAGATTGGGGATCACCGCAGATTTTGCAAAAATATGGATCTAAGGACAATTTGTTTGAGTGGTCATCCCCTGCGTTTGAGTCAAGTGACGAGGAAGAATGTTTCCTAGAAAGTTCTAGAAAGGTTGTCAGAAAAGTTATCTGGTATATCTAAAACTCCAGTACCTCCGTTTAATGTTTCAAGTACTACCCTTCCTATCAGGGCAGCCACATTTCAACAGTGGGTGAAGTAAACGATATAATAATTAATATTATATCTGTGTATTAATTTGTCTAGTCCCTATAATTAGTTGGTCTATTAAACTCTGAGCACGTTACTGTTAATATCACAATAATACAAGGTTAGCTATGAAACCAAACACACAATTTATAAGTAATAAAGTCTTATTTCCCAAGGAAATAAGAAGCTAACATGAAATACTAGAGAGAGATATTACAAACACATACCAACAATCAGAACATATAATACAAGAACATCAAGGATACTTATCACAAGGCTCTCTGTAAGGCTTTGTTTCTTCCAGCTATGAGATAGCTGGAAGATATCTGGAAGACTGAGGCATAGTCCCAAGCCATGATCCAAAGGGGAAGGGGCTATTTCTCTTCCTTGCTCAGTCTTTTATACTTCGATCATACACCATTCAAACCCAACCCCATTGCCATACCATCTAGACTTTTGACGAATCACAGTATTTATGGGGCAGTCCTTCTCAACAGTACTGTCTGTCCTGCTGTACTTTGGCATTGTCCATGTCAATCTTTAGGTGTCTGTTGATCCTTTGATCTTTGCCGCCCACCGTCATCAATCATCCTGTCAGCCATGGCCCCTTTCAAGTTTGCGTTATAGCAATAGACGGTCCAGAGCCAAGAGCTGAGAAACGACATTCCAGACCGTCCCCAGGAAAGCAAATGCTTGGTTGTATCCACCAGAAAGAAACCCTTTTAAAACCATGGAATTGCAAGGATTAGCCTGGGTGATCTTTGGGAATAGGAAACAGATATGTATCGGATTTATGACAGATCCAATTCAAATTCTGAACAGTCCATAAATGTCTTAACGCGTGTCGTTTCCCATCCTGTGTTTCCGAACCAGTACCTATGGAACAGTCCTTAACTGTATTACTGTGTTGGGTTTTTCAACATGAACATCTCCTATGGAACAGTCCATAACTGTCTTACTGTGTTGCGGTTTTCAACATGTGCTTCAGAAACGGCTCATATGGAACAGTCCATACTGGTCTTACGGTGTTTCACTTCCCCACACGTGCCGCTTTGTTACTGGGTCTGGTGGTTCCCATTCTGCCCCTCCAGAGGAGAAACCCTCCAAGAAGGGCCTATAAGAAATTGACCTGTTTAAACTGGGTGGCGAGGTGGCGTTAAGGCGAAAAATCCACCTCTGCTCTCGTTGGAGCAGGGTTCTGTTCCAATCGCCGCCTCGCATTTTTCCCCCCTCTGCTGCCGCTGGACTCACCTACGTGTGTCGGTGCGTTGACCTACCCCGCCGGCTGGGGGCCTCGCAGGCTGACGGCTGCAACACATATTGTCTTTAAAGGACAAATTCTGGATAGGAAACTATTTCAAGAACCACACAGTTTGCACGGTCAGTTTCCAAACATTCACATGTAAATCATGGAGTGATTACATACGTACTTTTTAAAACTGCACCTTTTGTATAACCAATGTTACGTATTTAATGTGCGTTTATGTGTTTACTTGCAGACGTTTGTACGTTCTGCGACAAAATCGCACATACCCCTGATGAAGAAATAGTAAATTTCAAAACGCGTTGGGTTTTTTCTGTTGTGTCCACTATCAACCCAACAGACCCTTGCGATCACCAGCTGTCCTGTTTGAACTGTCACTCTATGACTAGTTTTGTCCAGAATCGAATTGTGTTTTTTGATAAGTGTATTGTTTATAAGTGCTCATTATTTTAAACCAATGTTTCTTAATAAAATCTTATATTTTTTATATACTTTTTTCATACTTCACTGCGCTATCTGCCTGTCTCCAAAAGTCCCACTTAGAGGAAATTTGACCTTTTCAATATACTGTAATTAGGGATGTGGGGTAGGTTAGCGCCAACTCTGTGACATATAGCACAGTTTCAATTATTTTTTTACTAAGTAACTATAGACCTGTTAGTTTAACTTCTATAGTCGGGAGGATACTGGAGCGTTTAATAAAAGACCACATAGACGAGTTCTTGCTGGAAAAAAACATTTTAAGCAACAGACAGCATGGATTCATGAAAGACAGAAGTTGTCAGACAAACCTGATTTCTTTTTATGAAGAGGTAAGTAAAACCTTGGACAGAGGGGTGGCTGTGGATGTGGTATACTTGGATTTTGCAAAAGCGTTCAACACAGTTCCCCACACACGGCTCATGTGTAAGGTAAAGTCTACAGGCTTGGAAATATCAGTTTGTAAATGGATAGAAAACTGGCTAAAAGACAGAATTCAGAGAGTAGTGGTTAATGATTCTTACTCTGAATGGTCTAAGGTTATCAGTGGTGTACCCCAAGGTTCAGTGCTGGGACCCTTACTTTTTAATACCTTTATAAAGGATATAGGGACTGGGATCAAAAGTAACATTTCTGTCTTTGCAGATGACACCAAGCTATGCAGTGGAATAACGTCCTTACAGGATGTCCCCAATTTACAAGCCGACCTCAATGCACTGTCTAATTGGGCGACTATGTGGCAGATGAGGTTTAATGTTGATAAATGTAAAGTTATGCTCTTGGGGGCTAAGAATATGCATGCATCATACATGCTAGGGGGAGTACAACTGGGGGAATCCGTGGTGAAGAAGGATCTGGGGGTTTTGGTAGATCATAAGCTCAATAATAGCATGCAATGCCAAGCTGCGGTTTCCAAAGCGAGCAAAGTCCTTTCTTGTATTAAGAGAGGTATGGACTCTAGAGAGAGAGAGAGAATTTTGCCCCTCTACAAATCATTAGTAAGACCTCATCTGGAATAGGCAGTTCAGTTTTGGGCACCAGTTCTCAAAAAGGATAATCGGGAAACTGGAGAAAGTGCAGAGAAGGGCAACCAAACTGATAAGAGGCATGGAGGAGCTCAGCTATGAGGAAAGATTAGAGGAACTGAATTTATTCACTCTTGAGAAGAGGAGAATAAGGGGGGATATGATCAACATGTTCAAATATATAAGGGGTCCATATAGTGATCTTGATATTGTTATTCTCTTTACGGTCAACCCAGAGGACACGGGGGCACTCTTTACATCTAGAGGAAAAGAGATTTCATCTCCAAATATGCAAAGGTTTCTTCACAGTAAGAGCTGTGAAAATGTGGAATAGACTCCCGCCAGAGGTGGTTCTGGCCAGCTCAGTAGATTGCTTTAAGAAAGGCCTGGATACTTTCCTAAATGTACATAATATAACTGGGTACTAACATTTTATAGGTAAAGTTGATCCAGGGAAAATCCGATTGCCTCATGGGGGATCAGGAAGGAATTTTTTCCCCTGCTGTAGCAAATTGGAGCATGCTCTGCTGGGGTTTTTTGCCTTCCTCTGGATCAACTGAGGGTATACAATTGGGTATTTTGGATTGTATGATATTTTTTATTTTATTTATTGTTTTTAAGGTTGAACTGGATGGACTTGTGTCTTTTTTCAACCTGACTAATAAGGATGAGCTTCGAGTTCGAGTTGAACTCATGTTCGACTCGAACATTAGCTGTTCGCAAGTTCTCCGAACAGCGAACAATTTGGGGTGTTCGCAGCAAATTCGAATGCCGCAGAACACCCTTTAAAAGTCTATGGGAGAAATCAAAAGTGCTAATTTTAAAGGCTTATATGCAAGTTATTGTCATAAAAAGTGTTTGGGGACCCGGGTCCTGCCCCAGGGGACATGGATCAATGCAAAAAAAAGTTTTAAAAACTGCCGTTTTTTCAGGAGCAGTGATTTTAATAATGCTTAAAGTCAAACAATAAAAGTGTAATATCCCTTTAAATTTCGTACCTGGGGGGTATCTATAGTATGCCTGTAAAGGGGCGCATGTTTCCTGTGTTTAGAACAGTCTGACAGCAAAATGACATTTGGAAGGAAAAAACCCATTTAAAACTACCCGCGGCTATTGCATTGCCGATAATACACATAGAAGTTCATTGATAAAAACAACGGCCCTTCAGGTCTGGTATGGATATTAAGGGGAACCCCGGCCAAAATTAAAAAAAAAAAGACGTGGGGTTCCCCCTAAATTCCATTGCAGACCCTTCAGGTCTGGTATGGATTTTAAGGGGAACCCCGCGCCAAAAAAAAACAAAAAAAAACGGCGTGGGGTCCCCCCAAAAATCCATACCAGACCCTTATCCGAGCACACAACCTGGCAGGCCGCAGGAAAAGAGGGGGGGACGAGAGTGCGCCCCCCCCACCTGAACTGTACCAGGCCACATGCCCTCAACATTGGGAGGGTGCTTTGGGGTAGCCCCCCAAAACACCTTGTCCCCATGTTGATGAGGACAAGGGCCTCATCCCCACAACCCTGGCCGGTGGTTGTGGGGGTCTGCGGGCGGGGGGCTTATCGGAATCTGGAAGCCCCCTTTAACAAGGGGACCCCCAGATCCCGGCCCCCCCGTGTGAAATGGTAAGGGGGTACTTACCCCTACCATTTCACTAAAAAACTGTCAAAAATTTTAAAAATGACAAGAGACAGTTTTTGACAATTCCTTTATTTAAATGCTTCTTCTTTCTTCTATCTTCCTTCATCTTCTTCTTCTTCTGGCTCTTCTGGTTCTTCCTCCAGCGTTCTCCTCCAGCATCTCCTCCGCGGCGTCTTCTATCTTCTTCTCCTCGGGCCGCTCCGCACCCATGCCATGGGGGGAGGCTCCCGCTCTTCTCTTCATCTTCTTCTTCATCCTCTTCTCTTCTTCCTTCTTCTCTTCATTTTCTTCTCCGGGCCGCTCCGCATCCATGCTGGCATGGAGGGAGGCTCCCGCTGTGTGACGGCGTCTCCTTGTCTGACGGTTCTTAAATAACGGGGGCGGGGCCACCCGGTGACCCCGCCCCCTCTGACGCACGGGACATGACGGGACTTCCCTGTGGCATTCCCCGTGACGTCACAGGGAAGTCCCGTCAAGTCACCGTGCGTCAGAGGGGGCGGGGTCACCGGGTGCCATGGGTGCAGAGCGGCCCGAGGAGAAGAAGATAGAAGACGCCGCGGAGGAGATGCTGGAGGAGAACGCCAGAGGAAGAACCAGAAGAGCCAGAAGAAGAAGAAGATGAAGGAAGATAGAAGAAAGAAGAAGCATTTAAATAAAGGAATTGTCAAAAACTGTTTCTTGTCATTTTTAACATTTTTGACAGTTTTTTAGTGAAATGGTAGGGGTAAGAACCCCCTTATCATTTCACACAGGGGGGGGCCAGGATCTGAGGGTCCCCTTGTTAAAGGGGGCTTCCAGATTCCGATAAGCCCCCCGCCCGCAGACCCCCACAACCACCGGCCAGGGTTGTGGGGATGAGGCCCTTGTCCTCATCAACATGGGGACAAGGTGTTTTGGGGGGGCTACCCCAAAGCACCCTCCCAATGTTGAGGGCATGTGGCCTGGTATGGTTCGGGGGGGGGGCCGCACTCTCGTCCCCCCCTCTTTTTCCTGCGGCCTGCCACGTTGCGTGCTCGGATAAGGGTCTGGTATGGATTTTTGGGGGGACCCCACGCCGGTTTTTTTTTTTTTTTTGGCGCGGGGTTCCCCTTAAAATCCATACCAGACCTGAAGGGTCTGGTATGGAATTTAGGGGGACTCCCACGTCTTTTTTTTTTAATTTTGGTTCGGGGTTTCCCTGTGGGAAATTCCCATGCCGTTTTTATCAATGAACTTCTATGTGTATTGTCGGCAATGCAATAGCCGCGGGTAGTTTTAAATGGGTTTTTTCCTTTCCAAATGTCATTTTGCTGTCAGACTGTTCTAAACACGGGAAACATGCGCCCCTTTACAGGCATACTATAGACACCCCCCAGGTACGAAATTTAAAGGGATATTACACTTTTATTGTTTGACTTTAAGCATTATTAAAATCACTGCTCCTGAAAAAACGTCAGTTTTTAAAACTTTTTTTTTGCATTGATTCATGTCCCCTGGGGCAGGACCCGGGTCCCCAAACACTTTTTATGACAATAACTTGCATATAAGGCTTTAAAATAAGCACTTTTGAGTATTCATGTTTGTGTTCCATAGACTTTAACGGTGTTCGAGCGAACTTTTTTCCTGTTCGCATGTTCTGGTGCGAACCGAACAGGGGGGTGTTCGGCTCATCCCTACTGACTAACTATGTAACTATAAATCAACCCCTTATCATAACATATACATATGTGTCCCATCCAGTTATGCATCCCGCTCTTAACCTCCTATAACTCCTCACTGTAGACACGGGTCGGGATTAGGCAGGCTTGCTCACAATGACCTTTCCTACCGCACTTTTGGCATGTCAGCGGTATTGCAGGGCTCTGACTTGGCAGCAAAGTCTCTAACTTGTACGCAGAGACCCTACCGTCAATTCGTCCCTCAGCTTGCATAGATAACTGGGCGACCCTTCTATATAAATATCGAGTCTAACAACACATATAAATTTGCAACAATGACAAAACCCACACAATTCCATCCCTGTGCCTGGATTTCAGAAACCATGCCCAGGGTATACCATGCACCTCTACCTATGGTTAGGTTCAAGGAACCCCCTAGTTCCATGACTAACATTACATTGGTATTCTTTAGGACAAAGAAACAAACTCTTCTATGTCCCAAATAATACCCAGGTGCTTCCTTCCCAGCAATGATCCCTCTATCCCGAATACAGAATGAAATATCTTCCCAACATTTTTCGTTCACCACCATGTATTGACCTGGCATACAAAGGACATCATGGTCATGCTTCCGACCGAGGGAAGTATCAACCTGCCTCCAGCTTCCATCTTCTCTGATCATATGTGGGCAATTAGCCTCAAACGCAACAAGATAGAATCCCCAGTCAGTAAGCCCATTAATGCCACCAAATATACAGACCGAGTCTGCACTTCTGTATATGAGATCATACAGCATAACACCTTTCACAATCCAAACTGGTACAGCCCATCCAGGCATTCGACCACCACTTTTTGGATCTGTGTAAGCAACGTGTTTGGCAAAGTCTTACTGAGCGGTGATACTAACTCATATGGAGACTGTACAATCAGCTCAATGCTGGTTGACACTTCCACCTGCCACTGCGTGCACGCCAGAGCCAATGACAGATTTTTGTCCTATACCATCACATTCTCTACCAACCTCTCAACATGGTTGACAAAATCTTGAGCCACTTTAACCTGGGTATTCATGTGACTTTGTTGAATGTTATTAAGGATGCCACCAATCTCTCTGAGTAACAAAGCCCCACTTAAGCTATGGCTGAGAGTTTGTTCCTCAGGATTCCGATGTCCACTCCATTAACACCCCCATTCCAGCTTCTATTCCCCCAATATCGTGCTGAATACATCCCTCCTCTTCCGGTTACTCCTCAGACATACGCGCCCTGCATGAACCTTATTCTGTGTCCGCACATCTCTGGGAGCAAGTCACTGGTACAATGATCGCACTTGATTCAGTGTATACTCAGCACATATAGGGTAATAGGTTTTTATCAACCACTGTGAGATGTTGCAGCGCCATGTGGTGAAGGCATATTGTACCCTGGTAGCCAACGTTTGTTCCCTTTATCTAACGGAGCATGCTCCTGTGTGTATTCACTGGCCTTCCCTGTGCCGGGTTTCAAACTCTCAAGTGAGACATCAACCAGGTGTATCTCCCCATACAAGGACATTTTAACCCCATTAATGTGTCACCTGGCCAGCCTCTAGTCTGGCCAACCGACACCTTATTATGTATAAGCGCCAGTCTCCTGGGTACCTGCACCATATTACTTCCGTTACGTCAATACATGTCATACATTAAAAACCTTTTCTTCTTTCAATTCCTTCCTCCAACAAAAAAAAAAACATATTTCACATTTAATGTTGTGACAGATTGGATGTGTATATTCCTTTTCCAACCTCCAACCCATCGCACATGTATTAATAGCATGATTGCATCCATCAGGAGAGACTCTGGCAAAAATGTTTCACAAGTCTTGTTGATAGGCACAGTCCTTCAGATCCAGCATTACCCCTAAATTGTCCATAAGCAAAAACAAGTATTAAACTGAATCTTTTTGTTTGTCCCTTCTCTCCTGATGTTTATCAGAACAAATTTGCGGTGTGGTATGGCACAGACAAATTGCCAACCAGATGAACATCTGTCATCCATGTTCCAGAGACCTCTCCAATCTCGCTCCACCAGGACTCTGGAATTGAAACACAAGAGCAGCATCAAATTCTTATCCATAATATCTGCTCACTTGCTACATTTATTTACAGTTCCTGCCTTGGAACCCAGGAACTTAGTATTCCTGGCTTCTGCAACTCTGACCAAACTATCAAAACAACCATGACCTCTTTACGCTGAACCCACTGTAAAATAGATCCCCATGGTATGATCAAAATTTAAATAATACAAACGTCAATGTTGACTCTCAGAATTCTCAGTTTAAACACTAAAAAACAATGCATTTATCTATCTTTAAGATCTATGCACTAACTCCCCTCTCAGGTGGACAAAGGCTAAACCTTTTGGAACTTTTTCCACCTGAATGAACATAAAACAAAGAGGAAAAAAAAAAAAAAAACGAACTCCAGATTCTAGAATGGCTTCCTACCAACAACTCTTAAATAAACAAAATGTATTCAGCTGGAGGACATATGCCCATGACCATCTATTCAGCTGCTAATTGAGGGAATAGCCAATTACCCCCCTTTCAGGTGGACTAAACAATAATTTTTCCACCTGAACAAAACAAAAATAAAATTGAAGTAAACAATATCATTAATATTATATCTGTGTATTAATTTGTCTAGTCCCTATAATTAGTTGGTCTATTAAACTCTGAGCACATGTTACTGTTAATATCACAATAATACAAGGTTAGCTATGAAACCAAACACACAATTTATAAGTAATAAAGATCCAATTCAAACTCTGGATAATAAATATGACCCTAGACCATGTTGCTATCCAACAGTGGGTGAGCAGAGCTTCTGACGCATGTGTTTTGCCTGGCAGAGGAAAGGCTAAAGATTTGCCCAGACTCTCAAGATTTCAGAGAGAGGTTCAAAGAAAAGTGGCTCAGAAGTGGGGCCTAGATTATCCCTATGTTCCGGAACACATTATGGAAGTTGTTGAAAGTTCCCGGGAAGCATGGGAGGATGATCTTGTTTGGGACTATCTTCATGTTCCTAAACCTAAAAGGACACCTGACAGTGAGGTTTGGGTTTCATTTAAAGACATCCACCATGAATGGAGACTTGGAAGAGCGATTCACAAAGGCCGGACAAAATACCTGTAGCTACTCGGTGCGAGGACCAGGGGACAGTCGGAAAAGGTTGCCTGACCCGAGGTATTATTTGTGAGCAGGATTGTTGAAAGTGCACTCACAAATGTATGTTACTACCCAGATTGACTGCAGGATGGCAGATGGGTTAGGGTGGGTTTTCCCCAAATACTTTGCCCAGCAGGAGACTCACATTCATGGTGCCTAACAAGGACAAAATCATGGACACTAGGGTGTGCTGTCTCTGCTAAGTCCCTTTGCTGCACAAGTACTTCTACAAGGACTCTTGTTTAAGAGCCAAACAGTAAGTTTATTTGCCAACGGGCAGACTAATTGAATTGCTGAGCATGTCTGTTTAGGGTGCGCTCTGCAGGAGGACTGCTGGACTCCTTTTGAGGGAACGATGATCCTAACAGAAACGTACATGCCATAAAAGATTGTATATTTGATTACCCAATAGAGGATGATAACCCCCTCTGTTTGGTAATGTATGTGTAGTTGTTAGAAATGTTTACTGTCTTCTTTTAGGTATATTGAAGATGTGACGACTGTCTATCTTACAGATGAAGGCCTGTGGTAAGCAGAGTATTCCTCCTGCGGAAGCAATGCTTTGGTTCCGCTTGTATGGAATGTTAGCTGTAGGGATCTACAGTCAGGCCATGTAAATAAAAAAAAAAAAAAAAGTGCTGATATTGTATACAATGACATTAATGTTATTCCTGTTTCAAGTTTATATTTCCTTTTCCCCATTCCCATCTGATTAGTGAGATGCTCTTTCCTCCTTAAAATTAAGGAGGTACTCTAAATTCATTCCCCACAACTGGGGACAGTTGTGATTCAAGTGGGGGGTGCATATAGCGGGCACCTACTTTTAAGTATGTGACCTTTTTGCTAGTTTATAGTTTCAGGTAAATTTAGGCAGGCTTGTACCATTATAGCAGGCCTGTTTTGTTCATTTGGGATTTGAGTGGCAGGTAGTTTGTATGCGAGTCCCGGCCAATCATTAATTTGTTTGACAATGCCCCAGGACTCTCATATAAAAGCCGGGTCACATGGTCAGTCAGGAGTTTCCTGTTGGAGCTTGGAGAGGAGCCAACCTGGTGCCCGGAGGGGAGAGGGGGCCGGGGAGCCAACGGAGCCCCCCCCTTGCGAGAAGGGTGGGGAACCGGCCTACATAGAGGAAGAGATGACACCGTACAGCATGCAGTTGCTGGTGTCGTTGGCCGCCCCTGCGGGGAAGGGAGCGTGCCATAAAGGAGAAAAGGGATCAAGGAATCATTGCTAAAGAAGTAGCAACTAAGTGGAGGACAACTGGGCGATCGATCGTTTATGAGTGGCACATGGACTATTGATCACGTGAGTGAAAGCCCAAGGGAAGGGTACTGCCAGAGGCTGAGGGATGTTGGTACGCAAGTCAGTGAGACAGGTGGTCATGGCCTGTGACTTTGGGTTCAACAATGCCCCGGGATTCCAATCAGTCAAGCGGGAAGAGTTATTCAGAGTGACTTTTCTTTAGCTCAACTTGGAAGTATCATGCAGATGGGAAGTAGTGGTAAAGAGGTGGCAGTGAAGCTGCTAGTACACATATAGAGATACAGACTGTCCTTAAAAAGTTCTGCAGATGAAGAAGTTATTCAGACTCTTTATCAATTATTCTCTATTAAATCTACTTCCATCTTCCCTGATAAAGAAATCGCCTAAAGTGATTTCCCATTTTCCTATTATCCTCAATGATTCTAAGTCCTTGCATGAAAGAAACAGAAAAGATTACAAAGCAACAAAAGAGCATCTCAAAAGAAATCCTTCTCCTATCCCAGTTCATGTTAATTAAATAAAAGCAAGAGAAAAATGCAATTTGGACCGTATCTGATCATGCGGGCTGCGATGGGTCAGGTGGTAAACGTGAATTACGGATATAACAATTAATCAGCAGCTCCTTCAGGGGTAAGCGCTACACTGGCAACATACCTGCCTTCGATTTGGCCATGCAGGGCCCAAACAATAGAGAACTAACATAGTTCAAACTACCCCCCCCCCCCCCCCCCCCATCCCGACCATCTGCCACAAACTCGAAATTTACTTATACATGAACTTCCGTCTTGATATAATTGTGCAATGTCCTCCGTAAACTCAGCGTAGTCATCTCTCTTTATTTACAAAAATAGTTCAGAAAGCAGAAAACCCTGAGATAAGACAAAACACCATCTAGCCTAGCAATTCCCACTCAACTATAACACTTCTTACTTCCTACATTGTGTTGATCAATTTAACCCACAGTTACTGATGAATCCAGCCATGCTTGCCAGACTTTTGTAAACTTTTTTGCACAACCTTTGGCTCTATAAGTAGCTTTGTATAGGGGTATCACTGAGTTGATCAATCCCTTCCAGAAAGGGAGTGCATTTGACTTTTTCCATTGTAATAGGATAGCTTTTCTGCCATAGAATAAACCTATATTTAGCAATGTGCGATGTGCCAGAGAGGGTACCACTTCTTCCACCAACCCAATGAGGCAGACCCCAGGAGTCACAGGTACTGGAATGCCGAGCACCTCCGACAGACAACCTGTGACCTCCGTCCAAAAGATATGAATTGCTGGACACCCCCAGAAGATGTGTTCTGCATCCACTGGGGAGTGTTCGCATCTCCAACACTGGCCATCAGCAGACGGATAGCCTAGCTGAGGTGAGATAAATGCGATGTAGAAATTTGAACTGAATTAGACGATCCCTAGCTGAGACTAGATGTTTAAAAGGGTGATCCCACATATCCTCCCCTTGAATATCTGGAATTTCCTTCTCCCATCGTTCCCTGCATCTGGATACCCCCTGCGGTGTTTTTTTAAATAGGGATTTATATATTGTTGATAAAGGTTTAGTTAGGTCCTCCTCCTTTAAAATGGATTCAAGTGTTGAAAGGAGATATTCCACCCTTCAGTCACCGAACTTCGCCCGAAAGCCATGGCGCAGCTGCAGGTACCAAAAGAAGGTACAGTTCGGTAGATTGTGTCTTGCTTTAAGTTGATCGAAAGTAATAAGATCTCCTTCTCTGGTGATATCCTCCAATATCTTAATGCCCCTACCAGCCCACACTGTTGGATCTGGGATGGAGCAGAAGTGTGACAGATTCGGGTGTAACCATAACGGTGCTGAAGGTGTGACTCCCAAATAACTAGGCGATGCCAATGTAGTAGCGACCTCCCAGGCCCTAATGGTGGCTTTCATTGAAACAGTTATAGGTAAGCTGGATTTCGGGCCCCTGTAAAGGGCCAATCTCAGGCTTTCATACGATCCCATGTGTGCCGCTTCCAGAACTGAGTCCCCATCATCTGCCGTTAGCCAACGCCTGGCAAACACCATCTGACCAGCCAGATAATATTTTTGCCAGTCTGGAAGTGCCAAACCCCCTTGCCCCCCACGGTTCTTGAAGGGTTTTTATACTAATTCGAGGTGACTGCAGGTACCAGATGAAAGATCCTATTATTCCATTAAGAGTGGCATAAAAAGCTTTTGGGATCCATGTGGGAGAGTGAAAGTATAAGTAAAAACAGTATAACCGATAAGAATTTCATTTTAATCAAACTAACTCTCCCTAATAGCGAGAGCAGTAATTTTTCCATATTTGGGTCTTTTGTTTCAATCTAGTCAACAACGGAAGAAGGTTCAGTTTCATATACTCTTGGATGTTAGCCGTGATTTTAGCCCCTAAGTAAGTGATAGAGGAAACCCATCGCAACGGTAGAGCATCATCTCTTCGAGCCTGTGCCTCGGGACCCAGTGGTAATATAGACGACTTGCTCCAATTCACCCGTAGGCCTGAATAGGCGGCAAATTTGTCCAAGATCAAGAGAGCAGCCCTAAGAGAAGGCCCCGGATCTCGAAGGAATAGGAGCAAGTCGTCCGCATAAAGCGCTACACATTCTGTAATTGTTCCCACTTGAATCCCTCCCACCTCTCTGGATTGCCTCAATGCCCTAGCAATAGGTTCCATCATCATAGCAAAAATAAAAGGGGAGAGTGGACACCCCTGCCTAGTGCCCCTACCTAATATAAAAAGTCAGAGACCGTCAAGCCCAACCTGATTGCCGTCCGAGGATCACTGTCTAACATCGCTATCCAGCGACGAAAACCAACGCCTCCAGTACCTTATGCACGTAAGTCCAATCTACTGTGTCAAAAGCTTTTTCAATGTCAATGGAGACAATGACTTTAGCTGGAGACTCAGAGGTGTCTAGTTGGAGATGGGTGAATAATCTTCTCAGATTTGTGTCCGTTGACATGCCAGGCATGAATCCCGTTTGGTTAATATCTACCACGGTTGAGATGACCTTTGCCACCCGTAATGCTAAAACCTTGGCAAGAATCTTCAGATCCATATTTAGTAAAGCAATAGGGCAATATGAGGAACACTCCTTGGGATCCTTGTCCGGCTTCAGGAGGAGCACCATATATGCCTCCATCATTGACGCAGGCAAGGCTCCCTGTTCCCAGCAGTATGCAAAAAGTTTGTTCAATCTAGGGGCCAACTGAGGCAAATATGCCTTATAGAAATCCGCAGGAAACCCATCTGGGCCCGGCGCCTTCTGAGGGGGGAAAGCAAGTATGGCTGCCTCTACTTCCAGAACAGAGATAGGTTCTTCTAAAGATGCAGCATCTGCTCCTGATAATTTTGGCATGGACATATTCTGCAATAACTCAACCAACTCTAAGGGGTCATAAGGAGGGATGGGTGAATACAACGTTGAGTAAAAACATACAAATTGCTCTAAAATGTCCACCGATTCAGTAATGAGGATCCCACCCTCCCCCCTCACCACAGGAATACTAACCGGCGTCTTTTGTTCAGCAACCAGGTTGGCCAAAAGCTTACCATTCTTATCCCCTTCAGCAAAAATGGTCTCCGCCCTTTGCCTGACCTCATTGCTGGCCAAAGTTGCAAAATGTATTGCGACTGAGCGTCTAGATTCTAAAAGAGATACATAACTGTCCTCTGAAGGAGAGTCTGCATGAGTCTTTGCATCCTCTCGTTCTTTGGTCAGGAGAAACTCACCCTCTTGACTCTGATCCTTTTTGGCCGATTTAATTGCAGAGATGCACTCCCCCCTCACCACTGCCTTAAAAGCATCCCATTCTAGGGTGGGGTTAGCCGAACCCTCATTTGACTTCCAGTAATTGTCTATGGATTTTTGAACATGAGTAACCACCTGATCTTCTAATAGCCAGCCTGGTAACAGCCTCCAACACCCTTTCTTAGTCTTGTGAATCGAAAGTTCGGCATATGAAGGTGTAGAGATTTCCGTGACCTTCACGGGAGACTCCATCGGCAGTCCATGTAAGGGAGGCTTGCATCTGACCTTACGTAGCAACTTGGTTGTATTGAAACTGATCAGGTGTATTAGCATGGTGATAAAAATCTTAACGCATCGTGTACAACCCAGAGCAATATGTGCTAAGCATGAAGAGCATTCCACTCTGGAGCATGTACTGTCATGTTGAAGAAATAACTTGTGTTATGCACTGGTAGCAGATCAGAGTTACCACAGGACATAAGCCCCAGTGTGTCAGTGAAACGGAGCTTGTAGAAAAAAAAACGCAGTGCAGCAAATAGTAGGGAACACTGATCGAAAAAATTAAATAAGACAAAAAAGACAAAGAAAAAGAAACAACTAGCAGAAGTAAGCTTTCATGGGTTTTGATCCAGCCAGTCACATGCATCTTGCGGTGTTTCAAGAAACCTCACCGAGCCTTTATATTGAACCCGGAGACGACTTGGATATAACATGCTGTATTTCAGCTCTTTTTCTCTGAGCCGTCTCTTTACTTTATCAGTGAAGGATCGACGCCTGCGCTGTCTCCGCTGAGAAATCAGGAAACATAATACGTGCGTTCTCATATTTTAGTTCCTGGTGCTTCCTCACCTCAGCCAACAACATGTCTCTGTCCTTATAATTTAAGAACCGGACCAAAAATGGACGTGGTGGGGCACCTGATGGTCTAGCCCCTGTGGGGACTCTATGCGCCCTCTCTGCCACATAAGTGGGGGGAAGGTCACTCAGGGTTAATAGCGTTTTAAAGAACTGTTCAGCAAAAGTTGATGGGGCTGACCCCTCCACCCCTTCAGGAAGCCCCACCACTCTTACATTGTTTCTGCGTTGGCGGTCTTCAGCGTCATTTGCTCTGTGTTGTAGTGACTGAACCATGTCTTTCAGATCATTTAGTTGCGAGCCCTGTGTGTGAGACATCCTCCACCTCAGAGATTCGATCTACCGCCGTCGTCAGTCTGCCTCTGATCTTATCGAGGTCATGGCGGACAAAATTGCATTCTGCCGCCAGGCAGTCTATACGATTAACAAGTTCCGTTTTTGAGGCCGCTATGGCTTCCAGGATTGGTCCTGTGATGGCACCCGTATCTACCTCTATCTCCTGTGGCAGGATGGAAGGGATCTCCGGAGCCTGCGGTGATGAAATCTCACGCTGCGCCATCTTCACTGCAGGGGCGAATCCAGAGCCTAGTCTCGGGAGGGGCACTGCCAGAAAATACTTTTTTTGGGGTAAATTTAATGGGGAAATGGCTGGTGTTAGCGCTTCAATCATCATGGCACCATGGTTGTTATGGTGTCAGGATGATTGAAGCGCATTATTACTATTATTACATTGTTATAAAAAAAGAAATAGTTCAACTCACCATAATGCAGAATCAGTGGGAGCCCCGAGCGTGTCACTTGCCACTGTCACCTGCCACACGTTGCGGATTGCCACTTGCTATGTCGCCTGTCACTAGATGCAGATTGTCACTAGCCACGTCCCATGCCACACGTTGCAGATTGTCACTTGCCACGTCCTATGCCACACGTTGCAGATTGTCACTTGCCACGTCCCATGCCACACGTTGCGGATTGTTACTTGCCACGTCCCATGCCACACGTTGCAGATTGTCACTTGCCACGTCCCATGCCACACGTTGCGGATTGTTACTTGCCACACGTTGCGGATTGTCACTTGCCACGTCCCATGCCACATGTTGTGGATTGTTACTTGCCACGTCCCATGCCACACGTTGCGGATTGTTACTTGCCACGTCCCATGCCACACGTTGCGGATTGTTAATTGCCACGTCCCATGCCACATGTTGCGGATTGTTACTTGCCACGTCCCATGCCACACGTTGCGGATTGTTACTTGCCACGTCCCATGCCGCACGTTGCGGATTGTTACTTGCCACGTCCCATGCCACATGTTGCGGATTGTTACTTGCCTGCTATAATCATCTCTTGCTGCGTCCCAGTCAAGCAGCAGAGAGACGATGTAATCTCTCTGCTGCCGCGGCTGCCTGCACACTGCACACACAGTGAGGGCAGAACTGCAGGGATGCAGGGCGGGCGCTGGGCGGTGAGAGATTATGTTATCTCTCTGCTCCTCCGCCCGCCGGCTCCCTGATTGGCCAGCAGCCACTCACGCTGCCTGTCACCGAGCCGCACAGCTGCTCACTAACAGTGCAGCCTGCTGTCTCTCCCCAGTCCCCACCAGAGTCGCCCGAGACCAGCTGTCTCTCCCCACCTCTGTCTTTCAGCCGCGGAGCCGCCCGCCGGCTCTCTTACGTACAGAGACGCCTGCCAGCACATTCATTCTCAGAGGGGGCAATTGTCCCGTTGCCCTCCCCTGGATCCGCCCCTGCTTCACTGTCTGAGTTTGGGCGCGCTGTGTAGCAGACACGGGAACCAAGATGGGAGGAGCTAGTCGCCATGCTTTCTTGTGAGCGTAGCTGCCTCTGGCCTGACGGCGGCTGTGAAGTCTGCTTAGTTTGCTTCCTTGTCGCCGAAGAAGGCATCATTACAATCCCGGTCCGTTCCCCTAGGTTAGGAGCACACTTACAGCGAGTGATAAGCGGTCAGTCAGGCGCAAACAGGATAGTTAAACGGATACAAGCCGGAGCTCTCAGAAGACACGTCCTGCCGCGATCACATCTGGCCACGCCCCCCGATGTTCCAATATTTAAAGAAGAACACACCACACGTGGTGTTTTTACAGGAGACACATCTGGATGGGAGCAGGATACTGGCATTGCATACAGCCTGGATACAGCGGGCAATACATGCGACATACTCCACCTATGCTAGGGGAGTGTCAATCCTAATTAGCAAGGTAGTACCCTGTACCATACACCATGTCATCTCAGAGCCTGGTGACCGTTTTTTAGTAGTTATAGCCGATATTAGCACGTGCAAGATGGTTTTGGTAAATGTCTATATACCGCCTCCCTTCCAGGTTCAGGTCCTGTATGATCTCCTTAGTAAATTGGCCCCTTACATGCATCTTCCTCTCATAGTGGCAGGGGATTTCAATGCCATATTGTCTGCCGCCTTGGACTCGTCTAATGCATCCAGGGTGGCATCTGCCGACCTTTCTGCCTGGGCGCGGCTATGACCTCCCTGACAGAACTCTGACGATGGAAGAATCCCAATACCAAAAGCTTTTCGCACCTTTCAAAAACTCATAGGTCCTCCTCGAGGATAGACATGGCTTTTGCCAATGTGCAAATATTACAGGTAGTGGGAGGCGCAAATTATTTAGTGGGTGGCATCTCGGACCACACACCACTTTCAATACATATTGGTATCCCCTCTGCTCTCGGGGGGGGGGGGGGGGGTGTGGAGATTGAACCCAGGCTGGTTGGAGGTAGAAGAGGTGTCTTCCCCGGTGATGCCACATTTTGCTGGCTACTGGAGGGACAACCTTGGCTCGGCTGACCCCACTACAGTCTGGGACGCATTCAAGGCATATATGCGTAGACATTACATTTCAGCCATTAAGCAGACAGGTAGAGTTCACAATAGGAAGGAGCAAGAATTGCAAGACAAGGAAAGGACTTGTGAATTGGCTCATGCCAATGCTCAATCCAAAACAACAAGTGAAGATTTATTGGAGGCATGCCGCATTTTGGCACTGCACTAAACTGAACTTACGCGTACTTCGAGCAAAAAGCGCAGAATCCATTTTTCGAGCAGGGGGACAAAAATGGAAAACTATTAGCTATGCTAGTGGCAGAGCAGAGAATACAGACCAATATACCATGTATTAAAAACGCCCAGGGAGACATTCTCACAAACCCAACAGATGTCATGGACAGGTTTGTGGAGTGCTACTAGGACTTGTGTGCTCCTATTCCAGCCTATGATAATCAAAATTTAGAGGCACTGTTGTTGTCTTTGAATGTCCCGGTGTTGTCAGAGCCAGATAGGGACATTTTGGAGGCTGAGATAACAGATAAAGAAATAGCCCAGATGGCTTCTGTATAGAATGGTATAGACTAAAAACACTGTATTGCCACTGTCTGAAACATAAGTGTCTCCCGGAATCTTTGTTAGAAGCCCAGGTGATTCTCTTGCCGAAACTGGGCAAGGATCCATTGGCCTGCTCCTCATATAGGCCCATAGCACTCTTAAATCAGGACCTCAAAACTCTAACAAAGATACTAGCCACTAGAGTCTCACAAGTTATCGCTACCTTAGTGGACATAGACCAGACGGCGTTCATACCCCAAGAATCTACAGACACCAACCTACGTAGACTGTTTGCGCATTTGCAAATTGACCACGACAACTCAGGGACTAGAGTGGTAGGGTCTCTGGATATGGCGAAAGCCTTTGATTCTGTAGATTGGAATTATATGCTGACAGTGCTTTTCCATATGGGGTTTGGGGATGTGTTCATGACCTGGGTCTCGCTACTATACAGTAAGCCTCAAGCAGCCATAAAGTTGGGCTCCTCGGTTTCCCCTCAGTTTCCTGTTTGTAGAGGCACACGACAGGGGTGCCCATTGTTGCCATCTATGTTTGCATTAGCGATAGAGCCTCTGGCCATAGCTCTGAGGAAATCTACTGAAGTAAGAGCACTAGAGGTGGGAGGTATACAGGAATGCATTGCACTCTATGCAGACGACATGCTCCTCTTTTTACAAGATGCAGGGCAGTCATTAGAGGCAGTGGTCGAGATATTGGATAACTTCGCCACTTTTTCAGGGATACGGGTGAACTAGGAGAAGTCCAGTGTGTTGGCTATCGACCCTGACACTCAGGGTCTGGCAACCAAAATGGTTCCCATTTCCTGGTTGTCAGAGTTCAAGTATCTGGGCATATGCATTTCATCCAGAGTGGGAGACTTTATGCCTCTCAATCTACTCCCCTTGCTGGCTGATGTCAAACTGCAGCTAGATGCATGGAAACATCTGCCATTGTCCTTGATCGGAAGGGTTAATTTACTTAAAATGAAGATTCTCCCAGTCTTCTTGTACTTCTTGCAGAACTCACCAATATGGATTCCCTGTTCCTTTTTTAGATGGGTAAATAGCTTATTTAGCTCCTTTTTATGGTCCACGGTACATCCTAGAATTAGCCTCCGAACCCTGCAGGAAACCTGGGGTCAGGGTGGACTGGCGCTAACGGACTTGTTTAAATATTTTATAGCCGGACAAATGGTAATTGTAAGACGCTGGCTGACAAGAGATGATAGGGATGCAGCAACAGTATTGGAGGTGGCCCTCATGGGATCATATGAAAGTTTATTTTACCTTGTACATAGGGGACCTAAGGCCTCCACTTCTTTGACTGGCTCGATGCGGGTCACTATACACAGCCTGGGATGGAGTACAAAAATTATTGAAATCTGCAGATGGGGGGTGGTCACAGGACATTCGTCTTTGGTTTAAACCTAGGTTACCCCATTTTGGTGCAATCCCTGACCCAATAATATGGGCCAGGGTTGGCATCAAACAACTGAAACACATAGTGGGCGGGAAAAAGTTGCTTGCCTTTGATCAACTCAAAGACAGATACAATCTGCCCAATTGGTATCTATTTAGATATTTCCAGCTACGACACGCATTCCTGACTCAGTTCAATTCAGACACACTGGAGCTGGGAGCATCTCCATTAGAGAATATGCTCTGTAAGGAAGACTTACAAAAACCACTAATCGACAGTTTATAAGGAATTATTTGTAGAGGCTGAAAATGCATACCAAATGCAGAGATACATGGAGTGCACTGGTGACAGATTTTGGAGGGGAGGACTGGGACGATATGTGGGATCACCCATTCCGGACTTTGGTGTCGGCCAGAGATAGGCTTGTTCAATATAAAATATTACATAGGGTTTATTATACCCCAGCAAGGATAGCCGGTATCTATGGTACCGGTGCAGCAGAGTGCTGGCACTGCACGATTAGCCCTGCGGACTTTGACCATAGATTCTGGCAGTGCCGGCTGATACAGGAGTTCTGGATGGGGGTATCACGCACTATACAGAAGCTACTCTCGGTGCCGATTCCTGTAACAGTCTCAGTCTGTCTATTAGGCCTGGTGGAGGACTTGGCGCCGAGGAGGACACAGAGAACCATGACTTCCCTTTCCCTCTTCTACGCACGTAAGGCTCTATGCAGATGACATGCTCCTCTTTTTACTCTTATTATATTGGAAAAAAACTGAACCGCCCACAGTGTCCTTCTGGAAGGATATAATCAATAAAGCACTGCCATTCTACAAAGCAACATACCTAAGCAGGGGCTGTCTGAAAAAAATCGAGAAAGTGTGGCAGTGCTGGCTTGATGCCAAAGATACTTTGAGTTGACCTGCTAAGATGAGGGAATGCTTTAAAAACAGTTATCTCTGATGTGGGTAAAATGACCTTGTAAACATGGTTAAATACTTCTCTGACTGATGATTGGGTGCACTACTGACTCCTGAGTCTAAAGAATCTTGTTTTGTTAAGCTTTTGATCCTGTGATTGTTGAAAGGCTGCACAAGGGATAGGGAGGGAAGGGGGGAATTTTGGTACTTTGTACTGTTTGTGTTGTTGAAAATTGTTCATACTGCCTTTTAACTTCTCTAGTTCTCTGAGGAACTTACCTCCAGGAAGGGGCGGCAAATGACAGAAGTGAAGTCCGGGCACTGGTCCACCAAAACATGCAGTCTGAATGGGTTTTTGTCAATCACATAATGCAATGCTCCATAAACCTGCAGGATGGACACTGTGAGGATTATGTGCTGTACACAGCTTTTATAACACAAATCCCATATATTTCTACTCACCTTTAGTGACTCTGGGAAGCTGTGGCTCAATAGTTTTCTCAGGGTAGCCAGTTTGGAGGAACAGGTTAGGAAAATCATTACTGTGAATGAAGAGCTAAAGGAAAGTTGTAATATAGATTATATGTAGAAAGGAGGAAGGGGACCTCTTTTTGTGACCTTTTCACATGGGCTTTACCTTCTATAAGAGCAATGTGAACAGCAAGCTTGTATGAGTTTTTCAGCAACCTTTTGCAAAGCTTTCGGCAAGCTTCCAGCAGCTTTCTCTAAGCCTTTAAAGGAAATGTTAAAGATAGATCATAATGGGAGTGCTGATTGTCACTTTGAACAATCATCTGCTAGCAGACATTCAACAATATTCAAGCAGTGCTGAAGCCTGCTAGTAGCTTGTTTAAAGTGGCAATTAGCACTCCCATTAGGATCTGTGTTCGACACTTGCAAACTGGAGCTGAAGGTGCACTAAGGCTGGGTTCACACTTAGTGCGGACACGGCTCACAGTAGGGGACCGGTGCGTCCCTGTTCTCCATTTCAGGGACGAATCAGGCCCAAATTTGTGCTTGAATTCGGACCTGAAATGGAACCAAATATGCATAGGACCCCTATGCAATCCGCTCTGTAGCCGCCATGGAGATGTGTGAACCGGCTCCACTAGTGTGAACCCAGCCTTAAAGTTTCAATAAAGCTTGCTGAACGCTTTTGTAAAGGTTTGCCGTTCACACTGCTCTTATACAAGCTGAAACCCATGTGAAACAGGCTTTTGACTGATTCCCTTTGACTGCTTTTTGATGTGTAAGGCAAAGCAATTAATACTAGATACACCAGGACAATAATAGCATGGTTAGTTTATTTTTAATAAATGCATGCTGCCTATTCCAGTTGCTATACAGGTGACTATCAGTTACTGAATATATTTAATCTTCTGATATATACTGATATACTGAGAGCAACAACAACCGTCAGTGCATCTATCATTAAGTAATCTGCTTACCTGCAATCACCTAGTTCAATGCAATTCTTCTGGGCCAGATATCTGCATGTGGCTAACAAATGTGAGCTGTGCCTGCAGCGGGAAGTGGGTTGTGTTCCAAAGTATCCTAAGTTTCCCATTACATTCCTTTTTTGGCCTGATCTGCACGCTCACTCTTCTTCCCCCTCACCTGGCCTCCTGCATTCACCCTGTACACATTGTACTAATTCTCTATGCAGTATTAACTGATTGTAGTTACTGTTTCATCCTTTCTTCCTTATAGCTGCCAACTTTAGTTAGAACTGAAAAATAAAATGGAACACTTTATTAAATGGAACAATTTTACTAGTCTGAAAAGTTTCTGATATGGCACAATATACTGGATTTACATGACTGTGCCATCTCTAAACAGACATACCAGTCCAAGAACTACTGTTGCAGACAAGAACGGGCTTGGACGCATTTGGATCAAAACCACCAGCAGAGATCCCAACCTGCAAAAACTTTCAGGGAGTTGGCAAACTTATTTCAGGGAGGTGACGCTTTGCGCCGGGGCCGACCCCCCCCCCCCCACCTCTAATGAAATGCAGCCTTACCAGAGCCCAATAAATGTAGCCTATCAGTGTCCATCCATGCCACCTCATCAGTGCCTATCAGCACAGCCCATCAATGTCCATCAATGCAGCATATCGCTGACCATCAGTGCCCATTCGTGCCACCTCATCAGTGCCCACCAGTGCAGCCCATCAGTGTCCATCAGTGCAGCCTATCAGAGTCAACCAGTGTCCTTCAGTGCCACCTCATCAGTGCCCACCAGTGCAGCCCATCAGTGCCATCTCATCAGTGCCCACCAGTGCAGCCTATCAGTGTCCTTCAGTGCCACCTCATTAGTGCCCACCAGTGCAGCCTATCAGTGTCCATCAGTGCAACCTATCAGTGCCCACCAGTGCAGCCCATCAGTGCCACCTCATCATTGCAGCCTATTAGTGTCAATCAGTGTCCTTCAGTGCCACCTCATAAGTCCCCACCAGTGCAGCCTATTAGTGTCCATCAGTGCAGCCTATCAGTGCCACCTCATCAGTGCTGACCAGTGCAGCCCATTAATGTCCATCAGTGCAGCCTAGTGTCCACCAGTGCAGCTCATCAGTGTCCATCAGTGCCACCTCATCAGTGCCTACCAGTGTAGCCCATCAGTGTCCCTCAGTGCCATCTCATCAATGTCCACCAGCGGTGCGCTCCCAGCTCTGTCCCGCCCCCTCCCCCGGCCACAGACAGAAGACATAGCAGCCCAAGCGGCCGCCGCTGCCGTACTCCATTCGGCCGCTCGGGCTGCTCTGTCTTCTGTCTGTGGCTAAGTGACAGGCCCAGCCCGGTGCTCGTGGGTCCCATCTCCCTGTGCAGGGAGAGAGGCTGTGGCTGTGGCCTACCATGCAGTGATTCCAACCTGGCCCTGGGGACCTAATCGTGACCTGCTGTTCGTTGGACATCCACGTGGCACCCACCCAGCAGATCTACACTACAGTCGCCTGCATCCATTAGCTATGGGTCATCGCTGGTCGCTTCACTGAAGGACGTCTCTTTCAGGATTGCTGTCAGCAAGGTGTAAGCCAGTCTGGTGGTTGGTGAGAGGGCAATTGCCCATCCTGTGCAACCTTTCTCTGCTTTAGCTGAACACTGTGTACAGACACCTTTTCCTTGGGAACACTTTACTGCAATACTGTTTGGAACACTGTACATAGACTCATTTACTTAAAACCACTTCAAGGAGTATCACTGGCCTGTTCAAAGGGGTTGTAAATCCTTGTGTTTTTTCACCTTAATGCATCCTATACATTAAGGTGAAAAAACTTCTGGCACTGAGCAGCTATCCAGCCCCCCCCCCCCCCCCCCCCCCATTTTACTCACCTGAGCCTGTTCCTTCCCTCGCCTCTCTGGCCGGGGTTCTTGATTGGATAGATTGATAGCAGTGCAGCCATTGGCTCCCACTGCTGTCAATCAAATCCAGTAACGCCTGCACTGGGGGGCCGGGCTGAATCCCGTGGCGTCTATCCGCACTCTCCAGATGAAGGTCCAAGCCCTGGAATTTAAGGTCGCCGCCGCCGAAAATAGGAACAGGAGGAACAACCCCCGGATCTTCGGCATGCCAGAAGGTGTGAAAGGGAAGAAGCCTACGGTGTTCGTAGAAGAATTGCTGAGAGGCCTATTACCTCCAGGACGGTTCGAGGATTACTACACCCAGAATTCACTACATCAAGGTGGGCTCCTAGTGATAGTTAGGCACCTTTCCCAGTTTCCTGTAAGATTGTAATTTACATTGGTGAGAGAGTCTTTTGATTGAAGACATCTTTACCTTGTTATTGTTTGCAGAACTGATCCTTGCGGAAAGTCACGGTGGAAGCACACTAGTCAGAAGCAGCTATTTTACATCTTATTATATTTTGCATCCCTGGCCCAATCTCCTCTCCCCCTCTTGGCTTTATCTCCACTGAGGTAGGATGTTATGGGGTGTATCTGACGCTTTGGGGTGATCTGATCTATATATTAAGTTTTGGGGTATTACTCATGGGAACATATAGGCGTTTAGCTCAATAATGTGTTAACTTTATTTTTAGATCTTATTTGGATCTATACCTGGGGGATTGACCACCTCGGGGAGGTTTCCCTGATCGGTGTTATCTGGGTGGACCAGTGTGGATAAGGTTGGACCAGTTGTCCACCTCAGTTTCCTTTTGGACACTGGGGTGATGTTTGTCTGACATAGCCGGCAGTGAGACTCTTACGTTGATATGTTTGGGTATGTTTTCCTTTTATGCGATTACTATGCCGAATGTTCTGTAATGCAAAGCAACTGTTCAATGTATTTATGCAATGAGTTATTGATATACCTTTTCTAATTTTGACTTCACTATACAGTGTGATCCTTCTCCACAAATTGCCCCTGATGAAGGGACGCCTTGCCAAGTCCTGAAACGCATAGGGACGTGTGGAAGACTTTATATGCATCACTACCATTTCATACCATTGTTTTTAATGGTTCTATTGTTGTATGTTCTCTCTGTTTTCTATATATATATTGCTGTTTTTTGTATATGTCAGTTTGTACCAATAAATTGCTCTTTTAATTACCAAGTTGCCATGAAACTCCCAATAACCGTTGGGGGTACTTTTATTCTCTTTGCTATAACAAACCCCAGGCTAAACTGGAACCCCTCTGCTTTCTTGTCACCCCTCTCCATGTTATTTACGTGGGATCACAGGGCTGCATTGGCTTGATCTCTTTACTGTACTCTGCTTGGGAGGTTAGGACTAGACTGGCAGTGGCCTCTATGGATTTATGCTCCCCAGTTCAGGTTTAGTGTTGATATGGGAGCCGCATTCACCTGACATTAACACATAGCCTGATCAGCACACATGGAGTTGGGGCAATACATGACTGTACCTGGTAGGAAAATAACATTTCCTGCTAACTATACACCATTGCCCAAAATCATACTGTACTTTTTCTTTTCCTCACTCCTCTGCAGGAGATGTTGTGTTTTACTGTCCCCTCAAATACTCGTGGAGGATGCTTAAGAGACTCCAGCTTTAAGGGATGTAATCTAACATGGATAACCAAGTTATCACAGAGCTGGAGACCTCCTGTTGGAATCACAGGGTTCTGCACCTTGCCGGGGGCCTGGCATTTTCTCAGTTATGACTTAAGTGCTGGGGCTCTGAATGTCGGAAACATGCTTGTGTGATGCAAACTGGATTATTGTTTGTTCTTAAAATCATAGCCATGAGCTACCTTTACAGCAGGTTGTTTTCAACTAATTCACTAGTGACTGTTACGCAGTTCTGAGTTTTGTTTAGTAACTAAGCTAAGTACCCCTGGGGTCACCTAGGAGAATAACTATGCAGCTTTCACCAGCATCTCTGTTGCCTTGTTAGGTAACACCTCTCGCTCTGAGCACGCACCCTTGATAAATTACTGTTCTTGTTGGATGTTGGGGGATATGATACATTTCTGTGGGTGTGGGGAGGGAGGCGGATTTTTCTGCCGTTGCAGACATTAAGGGAATTTTTTTGTTAAAGTTTTAAGTGTGGAGTTGCTTTCTTACATTTGGAGTCCTGCTATTTCGCATGTGCAATACGTTCATGATGCTGTACTATGTGTTGTGATATTACAACTAACAGGAAACGTACAATGGTTTGATTTTCTGCCTCTATGGTCCAGTTGGGATGGTGGGGGGACATGTGAATTACGGTCATTTATCTATACCCACTAATTAATGGCCAATCTTTCTATCATCTCTTGGAATGTTTGGGGCCTAAATTCAGCCACCAAAAGGTCTCTGGTCTTTAAATACCTACAGAAATATAATACCCACATATGTGTTCTCCAAGAGACTCACTTGATAGGCACCCGGATACTCGGCCTTCGGTCGGAGGGCATGGATGGGGGCTATGCAGATTGTGATGAGTTTTAATACACAGGAAGTTTTTCTGTTGGGTGATTTTAATCTGGTGCCATCACAGGACGTAGACAGACTGCATGCAACAACCCACCTCTCATCAGGTTTACAAATTTGGGCAGATACGTTCCCTCTCACTGACGTATGGAATCAATGATGGAAGCCATCTGTAACTTTTGGATGTTGAATGGGGAATGCGTTAATGCCGCTACACTATGGGATACATTTAAATCCTGGATTAGGGGGGGAATTCATTTCCTGCATCTCTTCACTGCAGAGAGAGGCCTCCCGGTCCCTAGAGACAGTGCGAGGCAACTTATATTCAATCCCCCAATGACACTAATCATAAGACATGGCAGAGGGCCCTTCGAGATCTCTCCCTACACAATGTTGAACAGACCAAAAAATCAATGCTGTATTCTAAACAGAGGATATTTGAACATGGGAACAAAAATGGTAGACTGCTGGCTTGGCTGGCAAAGGGCCAGACAGCCTTCACTCACATAGCTAGCATTCGGGATGCCCATGGGCAGATGGTATGTTCGCCTGAGGACATCAGTGCTAGATTCCTGGAGTTCTTTCGGGAGGTATACACATCTAGGACCCATCTCTCCCCATCTGAACTGCGGGACTATTTAGATGAGGTCCCTTTCCCTACTCTGTCAGAGGAGCATAGAACACAACTGGATGAGGATATCTCCCTGGAGGAGGTCCAGACTGCAATTGGGGGTCTACAGAGTGGTAATCCCCCAGGTGCGGACAGCCTACCTACAGAGTTCTACTCACAGCACGCAGACCTCCTTGCCCCTAGACTAAAAACTCTCTTCTCTGGCCGCACGGAGACAGATGCTTTGCCCGAGTCCATGGAGGAGGCCATAATTATCCTGATCCCTAAGCCCGGCAAGGATCCCTAAGAATGTGCGTCATACAGACCCATTTCACTGTTTAATGTGGATGCAAAAATATTGGCGAGGATATTGGCCACCTGTCTGTCTTCCGTAATATCCACTTTGATCCATGTCGACCAGATCGGGTTTATGCCGGGCAAAGGCACAGACAGAAATATTAGGCGCCTCTTATTGAATTTGTCTCTAACCCATAACAATGCTGGATCCCGGGCGACAGCCTCCCTCGATGCAGATTGGCAATCTGGAGGAAAAAATATCCCTCTATGCAGACGACGCTCTGCTGTACCTGAATGATGCTGGTCTGTCCCTGTTGGCCGCTCTAGAGCTGTTTGACAGGTTTGGATCACTGTCGGGTATTCGTATCAATTGGTCCAAATCGGTCCTCTTTCCTCTAGATGACCAGTCCCGGGCCATGCTTAGTTCCACGCCACTGCAATGGGTAACAAAGTTCAAATATCTCGGGTGAGGGTGGCCAGGGATACCTATCAATACTACGCCTTGAACATACTTCCATTGCTCCGACTCCTGAAGGAGAAATGCCAGTCTTGGTCCAGACTCCCACTAAATTTACTGGGCCGTGTAAATATGTTAAAGATGATTATACTACCCAAATTCAATTACATTTTTCGGAACGGCCCGGTCTGGATACCAACTTTTTTTTTTTTTGGGAGGTGGATAGATGTATCACTTCCTTTGTATGGAATGGATCCATCCCAAAACTGGCAAAATCCACATTGTACTCACCAACTCACCTGGGGGGTCTGGCCCTTCCAAATCTCTGGGTTTATTTTTGGGCAGCAATGCTGGTCACGACATACTGGTGGTTCGAGGCAAAACGCTCTAATGCTGCAGTTTGTGCAGAGGTAGCCTGGCTGGGTTCATTGCAGGCGTTACAAAACCTGGTGTATAGGGGTATAGGGGCATATGAGGATCTTCCTGCCCCAATCAAGGCGCTGATCAGGGTGTGGATTTGCGGCTCGATGCAGGTTCTCCCAGGCGGAGCGCTGGTCTCCGGTCCAGCCTCTCTGGGGGAATCCCAATCTACCTCATTTTAGGTCAATACCAGACTCAGGGGTCTGGGCGAGATTCAGCATTAAGACATTGAGCCCGAGTTCACACCTATGCGAATTAGATGTGCGTTTCCCCAGATCTAATTCGCATAGCAGGAGAATGTGACTGGCTCCCTATGGAGCCGGTTCACATATCTCCGGGGCGGCTGCTGAGCGCACTGCCCAAAAACGTTGTGCGTCTTTGGCTCCGTTTCAGGGCCGAATTCAGGCATAGAATCGGCCCGGATTCATCCCTGAAATGGGGAACAGGAACGCACAGCGCTCCTTTGCGATCCACAGCCCGTTATAGTGTGAACCCGGGCTAAGAGACATCATGCCTACAGGTACCTTGCTGACACTCCCCCAAGTAACTAGAAACTATGCCCCACCCCCAATTTTGCAATTAGACCTGGTAGAGGACCTCCTGTCCTGTGACGATCTGAAAAAGCCTCTCTCTCTGATCTTTATGGTACCCTGCTAACCATCGATACTCCAAAGATAGATAGGCTCTGGGAAAGGTGGAAGGCGGATATCCCAGCACTGGAGAGGGAAGATTGGGAGGACTGTTTGGAACAAGGCCCCAAGTGGGTTATTTCTGCAGGAGACAAACTCATACAAACAAAATTTCTCCATAGGGTGTATTTTACCCCAGTACGTATGTCTAGAATATATCCTGTAAGAGACCCACACTGTCCTCGATGTCTGACGCATTTGGGTACCTATCTACATATGTTCTGGGACTGCCCCATGCTGTCGACATTTTGGGCAGGTATTTTTGACCAACTGAACGTCCGTCTTGAACTCTCTGTCCCTATGACACCTGAACTAGCTCTGCTGGGTATTCCTGATGACGATCAAAGATCACATCATGGTAAACTGCTGATATCATACCCTCTTTTCTATGCCAAAAAAGAATGTAAATGTAAATGGACCTCCTCTGCCCCCCTGTATCCTCCAGGGAAAACAAAGTCAATGCTGCCCTTCCTCTCTATAAATTGACATACATTAGTCGCGGATGCCCCTGGAAATTTGATAAAGTGTGGTTGCCATGGACAGCTTTCTAAGTAATTGGATGAAGTGGACCCTGACCCCTCTTCTTCCCTCCCCCCTATCTTTATTTCTCTAATAATAATAAACCCTAATTGGTAGTCGACGCACTGACGAGAGAGAGAGATATATCCTTTTTCCCCTGTACAATTCATTAGTAAGACCTCATCTGGAATATGCAGTTCAGTTTTGGGCACCAGTTCACAAAAAGAATATCGGGGAACTGGAGAAAGTGCAAGGGAGTTTAAACAAGACACGTGGCCACTCATTAAAATTAGAAGAAAAGAGGTTTAACCTTAAACTACATAGAGGGTTCTTTACTGTAAGAGCGGCAAGGATGTGGAATTCCCTTCCACAGGGGGTGGTCTCAGAGGGGAGCATCGATAGTTTCAAAAAACTAGTATAAAACTACTATAAACTAGCTAAGCACCCGAACGACCGCAACATACAGGGATATACAATGTAATACTGACATATAATCACACACATAGGTTGTCTTTTTTCAACCTCACCTACTATGTAACTATATAACTATGCAGAGAAGGTCAACCAAACTGATAAGAGCCATGGAGGAGTTCAGCTATGAGGAGAAATAGAGGAACTGAATCTATTCCCTCTTGAGAAGAGGAGATTTAAGGGGAGATATGATCAACATGTACAAATATATAAGTGGTCCATATAGTGAACTTGGTGTTGAGTTATTCACTTTAAGGTCATCACAGAGGACACGGGGGCACTCTTTACGTCTAGAGGAAAAAAAGATTTCATCTCCAAACACGGAAATGTTTCTTTACAGTAAGAGCTTAGAATATGTGGAATAGACTCCCTCCAGAGGTGGTTCTGGCAAGCTCATTGGATCATGCTTTGCTGGGGTTTTTCACCTTCCTCTGGATCAACTGTGAGTGAAGGATTGTGTATATGGGATTGTATTTTTTTTTTGTTTGAACTAGATGGACTTGTGTCTTTTTTCAACCTGACTATGTAACTATGTAAAAATAGTTCATGTTGATTGAGAGTTTAGTTCTGCTTTAACCTCATTCTGATCTGCAGTTGACCTTTTTGGGGCTTTGCGTTCCTATAGACTTGTATGAGAATGCAAAACCCCCTTGAAATGAGAAAAGGCCAGTTAAAGCAGGGTTCCACCCACTTTATAAACTTTATCTCAATCTATATATCACTGGCCATATTTTCTTCAATGGGCATTATTTTTTTTTCTTTCTGTTAGTTTACCATGATTGTAAGCTTTTCCATATCGCTTCCGGCTTCTCCCACCCATGGATATCTCCACCATATCCTGCGGCACACCGTCTCCTGGGAGCTTTGTGTCATAATTCCCAGGAGTCAGTGTGGCTTGCCGCCTTTGCTCAACATCGCGAGATTTGAAAACCAGATCTTCATTGCAATCACAGCAGGGGCGGGTACTTCAGACGACGACGCCCGTTGTGATGGCAAACTGATATGTTTCCTGCGCTGCAAGCTGTGCATACTGCGCATGCGTGAGAATGGGCGGTGCATGCTGGTTATTCAGCAGCCCCGAATCCCGGAAGATTATGGTTGTGGGCTTCACATGCCCACAAACAAGATGGGAAATGCCAAGAAAGAAAACTATAATGTGATTTTTGATCTAAAATAATAATTTTAGCGAATAGGAATAATGCTTGCCATTTTTCCATATTATGATGTAAATATATAAATTTAAAAAAAAAATGTTGACATGTCGTTGGAACTCCGCTTTAAGGCCTTTCCTGTAAAGAATAGCTTCCTAAACTAATGCAAAGATATATATTTTTTTGCATAGGCAACTAATTTGTGCAGTCCTAGAGATGAAATAACAGCCATCGATGGATCTAAATTCCGCTTGTTCAGCTGGGACCGCGTGTATTTCGATCCATCTATGGGCAGGTTATACTACAGTGTGCAGAAGGTTCATCCAGAATTTTTAGTGCTAATATGTGGTCACACCCCTTTAGTACCTGTTGGATTATACAGTATATATGTAGAAGCTACTGCGAATTCAGCACTGGTATATCCATACATGGTTAAGCCAGTTTGATCCATCTAAAGGCAGACTTCTACACAGGTAGATCTATTGTTTGACTTGTGTACAACCAGCCTTTTTCCTGAACAGTCAGTGCCACCGGATATAGCTGGCATCACTAATCAGTGTGTTTTGACTATGGGGAAGGCTCATGATATAATACCACAGCAGGAGGGATTCTCTCATCCACATTGAACCTGTGGATGGGGAAATTGAGGCGTTTGCTTTCATTCAATCCGCTGGTTAAACTAAAAAAAAAAAATGCATAATTGGCTGCTTTATTTCTATTGCATTGCAAGTCAGTGACCAAACCTAAAACTTGTAGCCCTCCTAAAGCTAAAACTTGTGTCTATCTGCCCTATATTGGCACTATCTCCACTGTAGAATTTGCATTTTACAGAGCAGAGTAGGGACTGGCCAGAGAGGGATCCTTTTAAAGAGGAGTTCCACCCAGGGGGGCCGTCAAAAAAAAAAAAAATTAAAACTCAGCAGCTACAAATACTGCAGCTGCTGACTTTTAATTGGACACTTACCTGTCCCTGTTTCCAGCGATGCGGGGGATCGAAGCCCCGCTCGTCCCCCCCCTCCGCTCGTCGGCGCTGGCATTTCAACTGTGGGCGCCGGGCTGTGGCTTCACAGCCTGGCACCCACTGCGCATGCGCGAGCGGCGCCGCGCGCCGTGATTGGCCGCTCAATCACCTGGGACCTGTAATGGGTCCCAGATGATTGACAGGAGGGAGGGAGCAGAGCGGAGCCCTTCCTGTGCCGAGGGGGAAGTGATGTCACCAGCCCAGGCAAAGGAACAGGCAGACTACGAGGGACCACCTAGCAACAGGCATTTAGAGGTAAGTGAAAAAAAAAAAAATATCCAAATTTTTTTTGTTTATTTTTTTTTAGAATTTTTTCAGGTATTTTTGTTTTTTAGGTGGAATCCCACTTTAATACAGGTGTCCAGCTCAAACATGTATTACAATGTATGTGAACTAAAAATCCCTGTTTTGTATGGCAAGTTTAGTAGAAAGGGTGCATTGCAGTGTGCAGAGGGTAAGTATTATTTCACTGAAAGGTTGCTTGATGATTGGAATAAACTACCAACAGAGGTAGTGAGACAGTCAACAGCAAACAGCTTCAAGCATGCTTGGGATAAACTTAAATCTCTAGTCAGACAACAAGGTCAATGGAACCTTCCCCCCCCAAAAAAAAAAAAAACAACCCCTCCCCCAAAGAAAAAAAATTAAATAAAAAACACAAAACAAAAAAAGAAACAAAAAGAGCAAAAAAAAAAAAAAATGTCGGACTAGTCAGTGTTTTTCTGCCGTCACTTTTCTATGTTTCTAGTGTCACTCTCTCAACGCTACCTGTTTCCCAGCTCTGGATGTTTTCAGGTGTACTGAGACAGCCCTGTTTATTACATGCTGAGTATGTCTAAACCACTCCTTTTGAGTCAACCCCACTTTAGATAAGTCACATCCGCCCCTGTGGTTTTTTTTTTTCCCCTACTATGAACGGAAAGAAAGATACACTGTATCTTTCTCTGCTTGCCAGAGGATAAAAATGTCCATAAACAAAAGTGTGTGTTAAAGAAAACAAATAAATAAAAAAATAAAGAATAAATAACTAGGTCAGTGTCAAAGTTAGTGCTAGGGTCAAGGTCAGGGTCAAAGTTCAGGGTCAGTATATTTTAGGTAGGATTTAAAACAAAAATGTAAGTATCAGTGCCTGTGTGTTTTAGGTAAGACAAATGGGTACAAATAACACACACATGTGAGGTATCACTGCGGTCATCAGGAGCAGGAGAATTTATTTTGGGTTGTTCTTTGGTGGTAAGTTATGTTACCAGAAAGATATGTACAGCTAAATTGAAAAATATATTGTATTTTTTTACTATTGTACTCCAGTTTTCCTTTGATAATTAAAAAAAAAAAAAAATCAGGAGATACCTGTTACCATTTACCACCAAAGAAAAGTCAATTTGACAATGATATGTATAGTACAGTTTTACTAACACATGTCAAAGTTACAAAATTGTGTTTAGGCGTTAGGATTTGTTAACGTAGGGGTTAATCATGCCAGTGTTGTTATTTTTGAAAAATGAAACCTCTAAGTACCTGTTTAGATCAGCAGTATACAGCAGTCACGTGACTCCTATGAATAGCTTGACTGATTGCAGGGAAAAATCCTCGGAGCAGCTGCTAGTTCTGTGTCAGCTGAAGAAGCTGACATCACCCGGTGACCACTCCCCCTTATGACGGCACGTTCCCAGCATGCCCAGGGACTGTGACCTCATAAGGGTCTATATATATAGCCCGCCTATATATAAGTCCATTGCGGAGCGCTCAGAGAGAATTCCAGCTGGAGAGAGCATTGTGTCAACATCGGAAGAAGAGAAGAGGGAAGAAGACAAGAAGGCAGAAGGCATAAGTCCGGGCCACCGCTAGCAAAAGAGCTGCAGAAGATAGCGGAGGAGCCGGCAGAAGATCAGGACACCGGGAGGAGACGCCGGAGATACCCCTGAAGTCAGAAGAAGACCCCCGGAGTCGGAAGAAGACCCCCAAAGTCAGAAGAAGACCCCAGAGCTGCCTAATAAATTACTTTAAAAACCTGTGTAGTGTGTTTTTTCATTGAAACTTTTTTCCCTAGGTGAATGGGTAGGGGTACGATGTACCCCATACTCATTCACAAAAGTTGGGGGTCGGGATCTGGGGGCCCCCTTATTAGAGGGGGCTCCCGGATTCCAATAAGCCCCCCGCCCGCAGATGCCGACAACCAACGGCCAGGGTTGTCGGGAAGAGGCCCTTGTCCTCATCAACATGGGGACAAGGTGCTTTGGGGTGGGGGGGCCGCAGGGCGCCCCCCTGCCTCAAAGCACCCACCCCTCATGTTGAGGGCATGCGGCCTGGTACGGTTCAGAGGGGGGGCACTTGCTCGTCCCCACCCCCATTCCTGACCGACCGGGCTGCGTGCTCGGATAAGGGTCTGGTATGGATTTGGGGGGGACCCCCACAACGTTTTTTCGGCATAGGGGGTTCCCCTTAAGATCCATACCAGACCCAAGGGCCTGGTCACACCAGTGTGAACACAGCCTTACCACCAAAGAAAAGTTAATTTGACAATGATATGTACAGTACAGTTTTACTAACACATGTCAAAGTTACAAAATTGTGTTTAGGTGTTAGGATTTGTTAACAAAGGGTCATCAATCAAGATTTTATATCCACCCCCCACCCCCAGTGTGTTTTATTAGTTAGCAGGCATAGGGGAGGTTGTAAGAAGTGGGCTGTCATTTATCTTCTGCGTGTCACGTGACTTGCACAGCTAAAAATCAGGGAGAAAAATGCCCCGCATTGAAACACGCAAAGAGCAGCACATGGGTACTTGCTTGCCAACAGCCACTACAGAATCGGCAGCTGGAGAGGGGACATAGAATGACATGATCAACCAGGTTTGTAACAGAATACAGACGATTAACCATTCAGTGCCTGAGTGAGTATGACAAGCATGTAATATTGCATGTACTAGCAGATTTTATTGTTGTGGGTTTAGTGACACTTTAATGCTTCATTCACATGGCTGTAAAAATATGCACATACAAATGTTTTAAATTACAGATTTGAATGCAGCCAACCATACAGATGCATAAACATGAGCTACTTTCAGATCCGTAACACAGAATCTAAAAATCTGTGTCTAAGAACATGTGTTTTACGCGCTTACGCATATAAACACATGCATACACATTTGTAAAGGTCCAAACAAAAGGAAAAAACGAGTTATTATAAAAAACAAATTATGTATATGCATATTTATGCTTTTAAATACATTTACCTGCACATATTTTACTGATCATTATGCAGCAGTAAAAATTTTTTGAGTGACTGTAGCCTAAGGAAATTCTCTGTGCTCAACCCACGACGTCCTCCTAGCTATCATCTCCCATTTCATGGCAATAGGATGAAGCCAGGAGATGGAGCACCTCATGGGTTGAAGACTTGGCTTGTAAAGCAATGGCATAATGTGCTAGTATGCATTGCATACTAGCAGCATATTATGAACTACATACCTTAGAATGAAGCCCTCTAGCAGCACGCTGTCACCTCTGAGAGGACTTCCATCTTACCCTGGTTTCCTTCCAGGTTCGTGGGCTCCGGCTGTATGAGTGGCCGGAAGTCGCAATGATGTCACTCCAGCACATGCACGCAGGAGCCCAAGGCTCCGGCACAGAGATCTGAAGGTCTGGTAGGATATGCTGGTGTTCCGTCAAAATAGCCAATTCATTGAAATATCCAATTAAGTCACTTCCGGTTGCTGTAAACTATCAGTAATTGGAGATTTTGATAAATTGCTGTTTTGACACAATACCGGGCAACCGTGTATACACTATATGCTAAAGATGGTTTGCACCTAAATGGATGGGGGTCCCCTGTGCTGGGGAGAGGTTTATGGGAAGGCTGGAGGAGTATTTAAACTAGAATTGTGGGGGGAGGGTGAATTAGATTATAATGGGGCAGACAGGTCAGACAGGGGTCAGACCCTATTGGTGGGTGGAATGGGGAAACATGGGGGAGAGGGCTATGGCAGATGATATGAAGATTCCTATGTTACAAACAATGATTGGAAATGGTACTATTTGTACTAAAATAAAAAATATGCAACACATGTTTGCAAAATGTGACAAGAAATTAAAGTGTTTGTTTACCAAGGCCAGAAGCCTGCCAAGCAAAATGGGTGAGCTGGAAGCTCTGGTGCACGAGGAGAACTATGATCTAATTGGTATTGCTGAATCTTGGCTTTATTCTTCTCATAACTGGGCTATTAATATTCCTGGCTATGCTCTCTTTTGGAAAGACAGGGTAAAACAGATGGGTGGTGGTATCTGTCTCTATGTGAGAAGTGATCTCAAAGCGAGTGTGAAAGAGGACCTAGTTGATGGAGAGTGTGATGAGTCTGAAGCATTATCGGTGGAACTGTACATGGGTGTGCATTCTACAAAGGTTATAATTTAAGTTTGTTATAGACCTCCTAGTGTTAATGAGGAGGTGGAGACTCAGCTCCTTGCACTATTGGAAAATGCTGCAAGGGCTGGGACAGTGATAATAATGAGGGATTTTAACTACCCGGAAATTGACTGGCGTAATTGCATTGCTGGGACAGTTAAAGGGCAAAAATGTATGAACCTATATGTTGCATCTTTCTCAAAAAGACTCATGGCTGTATTAGATCAAAAGGGTGCTTCTACTAAATACTGAGCAAAGGGTCTGAATACTTAGGACCATGTGATATTTCAGTTTTTCTTTTTTTAAAAATCTGCAAAAATGTCAACAATTCTGTGTTTTTCTGTCAATATGTGGTGCTGTATGTGCATTAATGAGGAAAAAAATGAACTTAAATGATTTTAGCAAATGGCTGCAATATGGTAACAAGACACTGGTCACCGCCCACACCCATAACTGGCCTTCACAGTAAGGAGCACATGGAGGGCATATACATACAAGAAAAAGACAATTCCATAGCTCAACTCACCAACCAGTCTGCTGACCAACCAAATTTACCTGTCTAACCGTATGTTAAAAGCAGGGGTTTAGTTAGCACACATTTGCAAACGCATGTGAAAGCTGCAAGGCCTCGTCAAGGCACCCTGTATTACTTGCAGTCCTAACACTAAATTTATAAGTGTCTCCACAGTGGAAGCACATGCATTGAATGGATAGGTGTGAGACAGGTGAGCCAGGAGGCCGCCCTAGCCCCCTTAAAGGGACAGGACACACACTGGACACCCAGCAATAGCAGCAGAGGCGTCCAGTGTGTCCCCGACCCAAATATACAAACGGTAACAAGACACTGGTCACCGCCCACACCCTGCAAGGGTTAGCCCTGCTAATCACGGCCGTTTACCATGTGATCGCTCCGTCAAATGACGGAGCGATCACATGTAAACAAACCGGCGTCATGTCATGACGCCGGTTCCTCCCTCCCCTCTGTGTACCGATCGGTACAGAAGTGGAGGAGCGGGGGAGGGATCGGATGGTAGCAGCGTTGTGGGCTGCATCTGTAGTGCCCACAACGCTGCTCTGTGACAAATACAGTCACATCCAGCCATCCATCCCTCCATGCTCAGCCATCCCTCCATACTATAATACCCCACAATACTCTGCACTACTCTACAATACCCCGCAATACCCCGCACTACTCTGCAACACCCCACAATACCCCGCAATACCCCACAATACCCCGCACTACTTTGCAACACCCCACAATACCCCGCACTACTCTGCAACACTCCACAATACCCCACAATACCCCGCACTACTCTGCAACACTCCACAATACCCCACAATACCCCGCACTACTCTGCAACACTCCACAATACCCCGCACTACTCTGCAACACTCCACAATACCCCGCAATACCCCACAATAAACAGCAACACCCCACAATACTCCGCAACACCCCACAATACCCCGCAATACCCCACAATACTCCGCAACACCCCACAATACCCCGCAATACCCCACAATACTCCACAACACCCCACAACACCCCACAATACTCTGCAATACCCCACAATACTCTGCAATACCCCACAATACTCCGCAACACCCCACAATACTCCGCAACACCCCACAATACTCCGCAACACCCCGCAATACTCCGCAACACCCCGCAATACTCCGCAACACCCCGCAATACTCCGCAACACCCCGCAATACTCCGCAACACCCCACAATACTCTTCAATACCCTGCAATACCCCGCAATACTCTGCACTACTCCACAACACCCCGCAATACTCTGCAATACTCTGTACTACTCTGCAACACCCCGCAATACTCTGCAACACCCCGCAATACTCTGCAACACCCCGCAATACCCAGCCATACTCGGCGATACCCTGCCATGCGCAGCCATACCCTGCCATGCGCAGCCATGCTCGGCCATATTCAGCTGTACTCGGCCTCTGTATGTGGCCAGGCTGTGGAAGTCTCACACATGGGGTATCGCCGTACTCAGGGGGAGTAGGAGAATCTATTTCGGGGTGTCATTTTTGGTATGTACATGTTATGTGTTCGAAATATTGTATAACTGGACAACTTTGTGTTAAAAAAAAATGTGTTTTAACCACTTCCTGCCCGCCGGCCATCATACGACGTCCTTGACTTTGTGTGGGGATATCTGAATGATGGGTGCAGCTACAGGCATCATTCAGATATCATCTTTTTCAGCCGGCGATTCCCTACACCATAGGAATGATCATAGCGGCTATTCCACTGCTTGATCGTTCTTATGGGAGGCGAGAGGGGACCTCCCCCCCTTCCCGCCGCCCTCTGGTGCTTCTACCGCCTCACCACTACGATCGAAGCCAGGATCGTTTTTTTTTTTGTTTTTTTTTTGTTTTTTTATTTCAGGCTTCCCAGCCTAGAGGTGAGATGTGGGGTCTTATTGACCCCATATCTCACTGTAAAGAGGACCTGTCATGCCATATTCCTATTACAAGGGATGTTTACATTCCTTGTAATAGGAATAAAAGTGATCAAAATTTTTTTTTTTTGGAAAAAAAGTGTCAAACTAAAATAAAGTAAAATGAACAATAAAAAAAAAAAAAAAAAATTTTAAAGTGCCCCTGTCCGTGTGCTCGCATGCAGAAGGGAATGCACACGTAAGTCCCGCCCACATATGAAAACGGTGTTCAAACCACACATGTGAGGTATCGGTGCGAACGTTAGAGCGAGAGAAATCATTTTGGCCCTAGACCTCCTCTGTAACTCAAAACATGTAACCAGTAAAAAATGTTAAAGCGTCGCCTATGGGGATTTTTAAGTAGCGAAGTTTGGCGCTATTCCACGAGCGTTTGCAATTTTGAAGAATGACATGTTAGGTATCTATTTACTCGGCGTAACTTCATCTTTCACATTATGCAAAAACATTGGGCCAACTTTACTGTTTTTGTTTTTTTTTAAAGCACAAAACTGTTTTTTCCCCCAAAAAAAGCGTTCAAAAAATTGCTGCGCAAATACCTTGCAAGATAAAAAGTTGCAACAACCACCATTGTATTCTCTAGGGTCTTTGCTAAAAAAAACATATATAATGTTTTGGGGTTCTATGTAATTTTCTAGCAAATAAATGATGATTTTTACATTTAGGAGAGAAATGTCAGAATTGGCCTGGGTGCTCCAGAACGCCTGGAGGTGCTCCGTGCATGTTGGGCCTCTGTATGTGGCCACGCTGTGTAAAAGTCTCACACATGTGGTATTGCCATACTCGGGAGTAATAGCAGAATGTGTTTTGGGGTGTAATTTGTGGTATGCATATGCGGTGTGTGAGAAATAACCTGCTAATATGACATTTTTGTGGAAAAAAAAAAAAAGAAAAAAAAATCTTGATTTTGCAAAGAATCGTGGGAAAAATTGACAACTTCAAAAAACTCACCCTGCCTCTTACTAAATACCTTGGAATGTCTTCTTTCCAAAAAGGGGTCATTTGGGGGGTATTTGTACTTTTCTGGCATGTTAGGGTGTCAAGAATATAGATAGTCCGTCAGTAATTTAGGTATGATCAATTTTCAGATATTGGCACCATAGCTTTTGGACTCTATAACTTTCACAAAGACCAAATAATTTACACCGATTTGTACTTATTTTTACCAAAGATATGTAGCAGTATAAATTGTGGCCAAAATTTACGAAGAAAAATTACTAAATTTGCTAAATTTTATAACGGAAACAAAGAAAATTTCATTTTTTTACCGAATTTTCAGTCTTTTTTCTTTTATAGCGCAAAAAATAAAGAACCCAGCGGTGATTAAATACCACCAAAAGAAAGCTCTATTTGTGTGAAAAAAAGGACAAAAATTTCATATGGGTACAGTGTTGCATGACTGAGCAATTGTCATTCAAAATGTGAGAGCACCGAAAGCTGAAAATTGGTCTGGTTAGGAAGGGGGTTTAAGTGCCCAGTTGTCAAGTGGTTAATTGGCTCAACATATTTGTGTTAGAAAACATTCTCTGCTTTCCCTTAGATTGTAAGATCCATGAGGGATGTACTGGAAATGGAGCGAGTACAAAGAAGGGCAACAAAGCTAATAAAGGGTCTGGAGGATCTTAGTTATGAGGAAAGGTTGCGAGCACTGAACTTATTCTCTCTGGAGAAGAGACGCTTGAGAGGGGATATGATTTCAATTTACAAATACTGTACTGGTGACCCCACAATAGGGATAAAACTTTTTCGCAGAAGAGAGTTTAATAAGACTCGTGGCCACTCATTACAATTAGAAGAAAAGAGGTTTAACCTTAAACTACGTAGAGGGTTCTTTACTGTAAGAGCGGCAAGGATGTGGAATTCCCTTCCACAGGCGGTGGTCTCAGCGGGGAGCATTGATAGCTTCAAGAAACTATTAGATAATCACCTGAATGACCGCAACATACAGGGATATGTAATGTAATACTGACACATAATCACCCACATAGGTTGGACTTGATGGACTTGTGTCTTTTTTCAACCTCACCTACTATGTAACTATGTAACTATGAGCAGGGCCCTCCTATTCCTTCTGTATTTAACTGTATTGTAATTGTACTGTCCCCCTTTTTTTTTGTAAAGCGCTGCATAAACTGTTGGCGCTATATAAATCCTGTATAATAATAATAATAATGAACTTTAACAAGAACTGCGTGAGGACAAGACTAAGTGGATCTCACCTGCGTGACATTTTGCGCATCAAAACCACTGTCTTTGAACCAGACCTAGCCTATGTGCTGCAGTCCAGATCTCAGTTTCACCCTTCACATTAGTGCTTCAATTGAGAAGAATACATTGTAAAATCTCAGTTAATGTCAGTTGGTCTAAATCAGTTATAAATATATTTGGACACAACATGTATACTTGGTGTTATGTTCCTGTTTGTATAGTTTGAACTTAAAAGTTGCCAGACAACCTTTTTTACCAATAATATGAAATGTACTTTACAATGTTCCTGTCATGACCTTGCAGTAATACATTCATGACCTGTCTGTCTCTTACCTGGTCTGTGCATCAGCCTTGAGGTTTGTACTCTTACACCTGCATGCTTAAGTAATCTTCCCTCTGTGTGGCTCCACCATAGCCTCAACTGGAATCACTATTTAACACCGTATTCTCCAAGCCTGCCTTGCTGTGCAATATTGTGTGTTTGGCTTCCTGTTTGCCATGTGCTCTGGTTTGTCTCTGTCTTTGTCTCTGTTACCGATCTTGGCGTGTTCCCGACTATTCCTGTCTGCTTGTGACCCTGACCTTTGGCGCGTTCTCGACTATCCCTGTTTGCCTGTGACCCTGACTTTTGGCGTGTTCTCTGTTATCCTTGTCTGCTAGTCGCCCCAACATTTGGCTACCTCCTTACTATTCCTTGCTGTCCTGACTCGAGACCCAGGAATCTAATCAGACCCAGGTGATGCGATTCCTTCAGGATCTGGCTTCCCGCTTTGAACAACTTCAAGCCTCCTTAGGCTCCCCGGTTCCACAACCGCAATCGGCTGCCGTATCAGCTCCGCTTACAGTCGCAGCCGCTAACCCTTTGCACTTACCAGCTCCGTCCCGTTACTTTGGGGATTCCAAGGCCTGCAGAGGGTTCCTTAGCCAGTGTACTATTCATTTCGAACTCCAACCCCAAAACTTCAAGTCTGATCGGGCAAAGGTAGCCTATATTATTTCTCTCCTGTCCAGCAAGGCTTTAGCTTGGGCTGCCCCTATGTGGGAGAGGAAAGACCCAGTGGTTTCCAGCCTCTCTAATTTTCTGAAACTCTTCAGGAATATCTTTGAGGAACCAGGTCATGTCTCTTCAGCGGCCAGCGCCCTCTTACATCTCTGCCAAGAGTCTGCTTCTATGGGACAGTATGCTCTTCGTTTCCGCATACTGACGGCTGAGCTGAGCTGGAACAATGAGGCCTTAGTCGCAACCTTTCTGCATGGCCTTTCTGATAGAGTGAAGGACGAATTAGCAGGAAGAACCATCCCCACTGATCTGGACGAAGTTATCTCCCTGTGTAACCAGATAGATATTCGTTTTCAGGAAAGGACCTTAGAAAAGCGACACCAGCACTCCTCGGTCCTTAGTCAGCCCGAGCTCCCCTCTTTTCGTCCTGTGGAGCATCTCCTGCCAACTAAGGAACCCATGCAGCTGGGCCAGACCAGGCCATCCCCCGAGGAATGTGCTAGGCGCAAAACTCTGGGCCTGTGTCTCTGCTGTGGGGGCAAAGGTCATTTTCGTGACACATGCTCATTTCGTCCAGGAAAAGCTCGGGTAATACATCTGGAAGGTGGAGTATTGGACCCAGAAAAGTCATCTTCTCGTCTCCTTCTTTCGGTGTTTCTTCATGTTGGCGTTTCCTCCCACTCAGCCTTGGCTTATCTGGATTCGGGAGCCGCTGGCAACTTTATGGACTGGAGAACTGCATCTTCCATGAACCTTACCCTTTTACCCCTCACCACTCCATTGGTGGTCTCGGCGATTGATGGCACTGTTCTTCCAGAGGGACCTATCATCCGCTTCCAGACCCCTCCTGTTAAGATGTCAGTAGGGATATTCCACCAGGAGTGGATATCCTTTCTTATCCTTCCTAAGGTCTCAACCCCTATCGTATTGGGGCTTCCTTGGTTGCAGCTCCACTCTCCACACATTGACTGGACTTCTGGGCAGATCCTGGCTTGGGGTCCCTCCTGTTTTTCTTCCTGCCTACTCAAGGTTGCCCCTAAGGGGAGACTTCCCGTGGCCACCACCTCAGTATCCTCTGCCCTTCCCGCTGCATATAGCGATTTCCGGGATGTGTTCTGTAAAAAGTCAGCTGAGGTGCTTCCTCCTCACAGGTCCTTTGACTGTGCCATTGACCTTGTTCCCGGAGCAGCTCTACCCCCCCCTGGGGGTCTTCCTCCGTACCTTGGTCTCGGCTCATCACGATGATTGGGTCTCATTACTCCCGTGGGCAGAGTTCTCCCACAACAATCATGTCAATGTCAGTTCTCAGAAGACACCCTTTGTCACTGTTTATTGAAGACATCCTCAGCTCCCTCTTCCTATGACATGTTCTTCTGACATCCCAGCTTTGGCTACTGTTCAGGAATCATTCAATTCCTTGTGGGCTGACGTTCATGATTCCCTCCAGAAAGCTGCCAACAAGTTCAAAAGTTTTGCTGACCATCGCAGGCGTAAGCCGCCTTCTCTACAGCCAGGAGACAAAGTCTGGCTTTCTACCAGGAACATCAGACTCCGGGTTCCTTCTCTCAAGTTTGCCCCGAGATTCATTGGTCCTTACAATATAATTTCTAAGCTGAATCCTGTTTGTTTTAAACTCCAGATCCCTAAAAGCTTCAGGATCTCAAACTCCTTTCATGTATCCCTTCTGAAACCTTTAGTTTTCAATAAGTTCTCTCGACCTCTCCCTACCTTGGCTCCAGTCTCTGAAGATGATCAGGAGTACGTGGTTAGTCAAATTTTGGATTCTCGCTTCTATAAAGGTGTCCTTCAATATCTCGTGGATTGAAAAGGTTTCGGTCCTGAGGAGAGATCTTGGATTTCTGCATCTGAAGTCTTCGCACCTCGTCTTCTGAGGAAGTTCCATTTGAAGTTCCCCTCCAAGCCTGGTCCAAAGCGGGGGAGGGGGAGGCCTCGTAAGAGGGGGGGTACTGTCATGACCTTGCAGTAATACATTCATGACCTGTCTGTCTCTTACCTGGTCTGTGTATCAGACTTGAGGTTTGTACTCTCACACCTGCATGCTTATGTAATCTTCCCTCTGTTTGGCTCCACCCTAGCCTCAACTGGAACCACTATTTAACACCGTATTCTCCAAGCCTGCCTTGTCGTGCAATATTGTGTGTTTAGCTTCCTGTTTGCCGTGTGCTCTAGTCTGTCTCTGTCTCTGTTACCGATCTTGGCGTGTTCCTGACTATTCCTGTCTGCTTGTGACCCTGACCTTTGGCGCGTTCTCGACTATCCCTGTTTGCCTGTGACCCTGACTTTTGGCGTGTTCTCTGTTATCCTTGTCTGCTAGTCGCTCCGACATTTGGCTACCTCCTTACTATTCCTTGCTGTCCTGGGCTGCTGTTTCCTCTCCATCCTCCTGTAGCCTACCGTGAGCCTGAGCTGGGAGACCCTGGGGGCCGGAACCTGGAGCCAGTTGCAGCCCAATCCATCCTCACCACTAGAGGCTCTGGTGAACACCAACTGGCTCTTAGACTCCGCGCCCTGGGGAATCTATGCTCTAACTCACTGTGGGATTCGTGTTGGTGCTCCAGGGGACCTGCCTTCCTGAACCACCCCAAGTTCCATCTGCAGCACTCAGCCTTAGGGTCCACTATCATAGCGGTGCACTCCTGACCCCAACGGGGTGCATCTGTCACCTGGATACAGGTGACCTGACAGTTCCTGACATATATTTGAGCTTCCTGGATTTTTTTTTTTTTTTCACCTGGCCTTCAGATATGAAAGGCAGAGTGATTTAACACCTGTTTAGATTTGTCATCCATGTGACGAAATGAAAAGTATGCCGCAATAAACTTTGCATAAAATAGTTCATTTGCATTTAATTTTAATGGTTTAAAGAATGTCAGACAAAATGGTCGGCCCTCACGCATGTTCACTTCATCAAATCAGGCCCTCTGAAAAAAGTTTGGACACCCCTGCCCTAGAGGGTTAAAAAAAAGTATTTTTTTAATTGAATTCATGATTTTGATGGGCTTATGATAATAATAATAGGAATAGGTTCCTCATGTTTTACATGTCATTTTATAAATAATTTAAAAATGTATATATTTATTGTGTTAGTTCATTGTTACAGTATAGTAAGTATAACGTTTTTTTAATGTAGACGGCTAATTTATATTATTAGCTACAATCAGTGACAGAGGTGCCAAACAGCCAATCCCAGAAGGGAGTCCTGATGACGAAACGCGCTGGAATATGGCTGTACGGCAACCATTAGTGGAGGCAATACCTGAAGTGACGTTTAAAGGGTTACACTGGTCCACTGTGACCATGTCATGCCAGCCCCTTGCTGCTGCAGTGGATTTGTTACATGCTTTTATTTATTTGATTCCATGTGAGTGTAATGTTTGAAGTGTTTTTAACTTGAATACTTTTTCATCAAACGATACTGCACTATTGGAGCACTCTGTTTCTTTATATGTGGATTTTCCATGAGATCCACTTTCACGATTGGATATCGATGGATAACTTAACACTTTGTAGGTTGTTGTGTATTTGCCGAGCATGAGAGTGCAAGGCAACTTCATCTGGTGAGTGCACATCTAAAGGGGAGCTGAGTCACCATTTGCACGCGGTGTGGTGGATGATTTTTTAAGTCAATCCTTTCATACTACACAGTGTTGAATCACACTGAGCTTTCACGCTTGTTTAATGGACTGTTCAGTTGTGGGCTTTGTTTATTCATTCATACAATTCAGAATTACTCATTTATGTTAATGATTATCACTTGTCACTAGTTGATTTATTATTTTTGATTTAAAGTCGCTTTAACTCACAGCTCCGCTATTTACAATTAATTTACACGGTAAATGCTTATGATTATCTGTTCAATTTCAGTGGCAGCTTTAAACACTATATTTGCTCCTGGCACAGTGGGGGTACCTATAGTGTGGGTGTACGTAGCTTTTTGGACCTTCTGATTTTAAATATGTACATTTACAAGGATTTTACCAACTTTGTTGCAGATTTCTACCTTTTGTTATTCTGAAGAAATCCCTGTGTGTTTGTCTGTGTCCATGTGGAAAGTGTATCCAATGGGAGCGGTTTCTTAATTCAAAATCAACTGCTGCACCTGCAGGGCTTTAATGAGGAAAATTGCAGTGTCTGCATCCCTTTAGACATGATTTCCTATTGGGAGTATCTCACAAAAAATGAATTTTTTGTTACAGGGGATGCCTAAAATCTGACTTGTAGCTTAGTGTAGACTTCTGGCAAAAACAGTGTGCCGATCACACAAGCAGAATATGATGTTTCTGAGGGGTGTTCTGTAGACATTCTGTCTACAGAACACCCCCAGGCTGCCATATTGCATTTTACAGAAAATTACAGGACTGCAGATTGAAAAGGAAAAGTCATTTTTAATAACAGTCAATCACAATATGACTTGAGTCGCAATAATATATACTATATTATTTTTTATTTTATTTGCCATTTTATTCCCACAAAAGGAGAGTTACCCTTTAATTCATTTTAAAATAAATGCATTCATGGATTTACACTATTTGGTATTTGGTCTATTTTCTCTTATTGCTTGCTGTTTATCTACTGGATTGAATGTGAGCTAATGTAGGGTACAAGGATAAGAGCTGATGGGTTTTCCTTTACAACAAGCACTCTTTGACCACTCTTACTTAGGGGGCTGTACCTTTCTGATAAGCCGAAAATTTGACCACTGTGGGGATGTGAAGGTGGTGCGGGAAGCACAGTTGAAGATTTCACTTTTACAGTGTTGCACTTTCATGTGGCAATTGTAGTAGTGACAAGGGCTTTATGGAAGAAGACCCACTGCCCACATCCCTATAAGACTACACAATGGGAGATTTCCTCTTGTGGGACTTTAAAAGGCAGGAGTCTTCAAACAATAATGTATCAAAAATATGAATTTATTACAAAACCTTAAAACATGACAATAATAAAAGAGATGGATGCAAATGTGGTCAAATGGTAGCAAAAAAAGGTAAACATATATAGTACAATGATATAAATAACACCACACAGAACTGTCCAGGCAGTGGGCTAAGACAGGAAGGACTTCCTGTCTTAGCCCACTGCCTGGACAGTTCTGTGTGGTGTTATTTATATCGTTGTACTCTATATGTTTACCTTTTTTGCTACCATTTGACCACCTTTGCATCCATCTCTTTTATCATTATCATGTTTTAAGGTTTTGTAATAAATTCATATTCTTGATACGTTATTGTTTGAAGACTCCTGCCTTTTAAAGTCCCACAAGAGGAAATCTCCCATTGTGCACTTTCATGTGGCAGATTGTTATGAGGATTTTCACAATTTTTTCACTTTGCATTTATGTTTGTGCATTTGTTTGTGTTTTGTGGCAGACCCTGCCACTTAGAAGAATGCAAGTGCAGCAGCTGGTTAATTATTATAAAATCACTCCCATTCACATTGCATATGATTACAAACAAACTGATTTTCAGAATACCAAAAGGCAGGAATCTGCAACAAAGTTTGGTAAAAATCCTTGCAATGTGCATAGATCAGTCAGAGGTAAATGTTTTTTTTTTTTTTTCTCAACAAAAATGGAGTTGCTCTTTAAGTTTTTGGTAGGTTGAAGAACAGTTAGATTCTTTGTCATGTCTGTGCTGGGGAAAAGTGAAGGAGAATCTCTGTTACCAGGATATAACACCAGCAATAAAGCTTTAAGTGGGACATATACTGTAAATGGATAAATCTCCCAACTGCTGCTACAGACACCAAAAAACTGGGGGATGTTCTGTAACCCCATTCTATACAAAACTAAAAAATGTTTTGTCTGGAGTTACATTTTAGCATGTCCTGCTTTTACTTATTGAAAGTTGAGCACCATGAAATAGATGAGAAGGCACAGTCCCGATATTACAAAGGCTAAAAATTCCACTGCTGCCATCTTCCTGCCAACGGGAACCCAGCTGCCAGTGTAGCGGCTTGGCTGCTCTTGTTGTCCGGGGCCACATGACAGTACAGTGGAGTTCCAAGGGACTCCAACTGTGTGGCCAGTCTTCCAATCATAGTACGAAACACTCCTTGGCCTCGGTAAAGTTTGTCTGTGTAGCCCACGCGCATTTCTGCAGACTGCTCACTTATCACCCATGCAAGGGGTGCTCCTACACCTCCTCTCCTCATGCACACTGTGGGGAAGCTCTGGATGCATCGACTTAGGTAACGCTCACTTCGATCATTACCACCAAAACCCCAGAGGGCGTTCACGAGGTGTGCTTCATCTGAGACGAGCGATGAGTATTGCAGATCCCTGGAAAAAATGTGAAACATAAAAAGATAATTAAAGGGGCGGAAAAAATGTGAACTCCACTTAGAACAGAAAACAAGTCTTCCTTTTTTTTTTTTTTTTTGTTACGTCAGTAACACAATTTTTTTTTCCAAATAAACATTTAATACAGACTTGAATCTAATGCCGCATACACACGGTCGGACTTTACGGCAGACTTTGCCCGGCGGACTTTTCGACGTACTTTACGACGGACTTTCTGAATGAACGGACTTGCCTACACACAATCCACCAAAGTCTGTCGAATTCGTACGTGATGACGTACGACCGGACTAAAATAAGGAAGTTCATAGCCAGTAGCCAATAGCTGCCCTAGCGTGGCTTTTTGTCCGTCGAACTAGCATACAGACGAGCTGACTTTTCGACCGGACTCGGGTTCGACGGATAGATTTAAAACATGTTTCAAATCTAAGTCCGTCCAACTTTTGAGCAAACAAAGTCCGCTGGAGCCCGCACACGATCGAATTGTCCGACGAAATCCCGTCCGCCGGGCAAAGTCTGCCGTAAAGTCCGCTCGTGTGTACGCGGCATAAGACAGAAGGTTCACTGAGGATTGTGGGTGAGCATGTGCCCCTCGTTTGGAGTTTTGCTTTAGAGACTCCATTTCATTTTAGTTATCCCCTTAAAGTTTCCTTTCTTCAGCTGCGTTCTCATGAGAAAATAGAAGATAATCTTTTGTATTTCTAGGCATATAGCCAGTATTGACCTTGAGTGTCTACTAAGGCATAGAACTGTATTTTAATTGTTTTTATTTTCAGTTGGCAGTAACGTCGGCATCGTGATTTATGTTATATCTACTTCGGGGGGGGGGGGGGGGGGACATTTATTTTTTGTTTTTTAATAAAGTACTGTTGTGTTTTTTTTATTTACTTTTTACACTTTTTTGGTGAAGGAGTACCCCATACTCATTCACAGGGGGGGGGAATAACAAGAGGGCTTCTAGATTCTGATAAGTCACCCCCCGCACCCCAACAAGCACTGGGCCTGGGCATGTGTGTGTGTGTTGGAAGCATGTGGCCTGATATGGTTCAGGAGAGATGGGGAGGGGGGGGCACTCGTTCGCTCGCCCCCCCTCTTTTACTGACCTGGTGGGCTGCATGCTTGGATAAGGGTCTGGTATGAATTTTGGGGGACCCCACACCATTTAAAAAAAGAATTGCCATGGGGTTCCCTTTAAATCCAATGCAGACCCAAAGGTGGGTTGCTCATGCTTTTTTTTTCTCTGCATTTTTCATTTGTTTACATTTCAGAGAACCCCACTGATAGTGGTGAGTCATCGGTGGTTAAGGATGCGGTGGCCAGCTTCCCGGCTCGTTCCTTAACAACCAGCTATTCTTCACACAGAATTCGTATCAGTCAATCATTTTTCAACCCATCCGAATTTGAATCATTCTGAAAATTTGGAATTCATTAGCAAACGAATATACGAAACAAAGTGGATTTTAAAGAAATCCGTTACTATTTAATTTGGAGTTTCGGATACATGTAGATGTATCCGAATTGCAGAATAACCAAAAATTTGTCCGAATTTATATTTGGACCAAAACAAAATTGCACATGTCTAATAGTTGGTAAGGTTGAATAAAGACACCAGTCCAACCAGTTCAACCTGTGTGGGTGTGTCAATACCATTTCCCATATCCCTGTATAATGTGCTAGCTAAGATGTCCATCTAAGAGTTTTTGAACTTATCGACAGTCCCCACTGACACCACCAACTGTGGAAGCAAGTACCACATCCTTAATGCTCTGACAGTAAATAACCCCTTACGCAGTTTCCAACTTCATTGAGTGGCCACGTGTCCTTTTAAGTGACCTTAGACTGAACAATTTCTTCCTTATGCTAGAATCACCATTGAAATATTTGTATATGGATATGCATATCTCCTTTTAAGCATCTCTTCTCCAGGGAGAATACGTTTAATGCTTATAGTAATTCCTTATACCTAAGGTCCTCCAGCCCCCTTTTTAGCTTTGCTGCCCTTCTCTTCAGTTTTAGCACATTCTTTCTGAGGACTGGTGACCAGATCTGGACAGCATACTCTAGATTAGGGATGAGCTTCGTGTTCGAGTCGAACCCATGTTCGACTCGAACATCGGCTGTTCGATCGTTCGCCGAATTGCGAACGTTATGGGCCGTTCGCGCTAAATTCGTGTGGCGCGTCACGGCCCATAATTCACTGCGGCATCGCAGTGCATTGCTGGCTGATGATTGGCCAAGCATGCACTATGACCCGCATGCTTGGCCAATCACAGCGCCGTCAGTAGAGAGAGCTGTAATTGGCCAAAGCCAGGGTGGCTTTGGCCAATTATGGCTCAGGGGATTTAGTACACACCCCACACTATATAAGGCCGCCTGCACGGCGGCCCTGTGTAGTGTGTGTTCCGGTGTGCTGAGAGATAGAGAGAGAGAGAGAGAGAGAGACAGTGTCATTTGATTTGAGTTAGATAGATTAGGCAGAACAGTCAGTCAGTTAGCTGCACTTACAGTGTATTGTGTATATATATGCATCCCAGGTGTTGCATATATATATATACACTGTATTCAGTTTAGCTAGATCCGTTCCTGTTATCTTCTATCTAGACTATTTACATTTAATGCAGTGCGTCCTGCTCACAGTGTTCAGCTAGATCCGTTCCTGCTATTTACATTTAGTGCAGTGCGTCCTGCTCACAGTGTTCAGCTAGATCCGTTCCTGTTATCTTCTAGACTATTTACATTTAGTGCAGTGCGTCCTGCTCACAGTGTTCAGCTAGATCCGTTCCTGCAATTTACATTTAGTGCAGTGTGTCCTGCTCACAGTGTTCAGCTAGATCCGTTCCTGCTATTTACATTTAGTGCAGTGCGTCCTGCTCACAGTGTTCAGCTAGATCCGTTCCTGCTATTTACATTTAGTGCAGTGCGTCCTGCTCACAGTGTTCAGCTAGATCCGTTCCTGTTATTTACATTTAGTGCAGTGCGTCCTGCTCACAGTGTTCAGCTAGATCCGTTCCTGCTATTTACATTTAGTGCAGTGCGTCCTGCTCACAGTGTTCAGCTAGATCCGTTCCTGCTATTTACATTTAGTGCAGTGCGTCCTGCTCACAGTGTTCAGCTAGATCCGTTCCTGCTATTTACATTTAGTGCAGTGCGTCCTGCTCACAGTGTTCAGCTAGATCCGTTCCTGTTATCTTCTAGACTATTTACATTTAGTGCAGTGCGTCCTGCTCACAGTGTTCAGCTAGATCCGTTCCTGCAATTTACATTTAGTGCAGTGTGTCCTGCTCACAGTGTTCAGCTAGATCCGTTCCTGCTATTTACATTTAGTGCAGTGCGTCCTGCTCACAGTGTTCAGCTAGATCCGTTCCTGCTATTTACATTTAGTGCAGTGCGTCCTGCTCACAGTGTTCAGCTAGATCCGTTCCTGTTATTTACATTTAGTGCAGTGCGTCCTGCTCACAGTGTTCAGCTAGATCCGTTCCTGCTATTTACATTTAGTGCAGTGCGTCCTGCTCACAGTGTTCAGCTAGATCCGTTCCTGCTATTTACATTTAGTGCAGTGCGTCCTGCTCACAGTGTTCAGCTAGATCCGTTCCTGCTATTTACATTTAGTGCAGTGCGTCCTGCTCACAGTGTTCAGCTAGATCCGTTCCTGTTATCTTCCTACTGACAGGCAGGCTTGTCTGGTTACAGTATATAAAGCTACCTGAAGAAAATTACAGGTGTTCTATTTGATCCTATTAGTACCACGGTCAGGCAGCTAGACTATTTACATTTAGTACAGTGCGTCCTGCTCACAGTGTTCAGCTAGATCCGTTCCTGTTATCTTCCTACTGACAGGCAGGCTTGTCTGGTTACAGTATATAAAGCTACCTGAAGAAAATTACAGGTGTTCTATTTGATCCTATTAGTACCACGGTCAGGCAGCTAGACTATTTACATTTAGTACAGTGCGTCCTGCTCACAGTGTACAGCTAGATCCGTTCCTGTTATCTTCCTACTGACAGGCAGGCTTGTCTGGTTACAGTATATAAAGCTACCTGAAGAAAATTACAGGTGTTCTATTTGATCCTATTAGTACCACGGTCAGGCAGCTAGACTATTTACATTTAGTACAGTGCGTCCTGCTCACAGTGTTCAGCTAGATCCGTTCCTGTTATCTTCATACTGACAGGCAGGCTTGTCTGGTTACAGTATATAAAGCTACTTGAAGAAAATTACAGGTGTTCTATCCCAGCTTAGTGCAGCTACAGGCCATTAGTATGTCTGGAAGGCCAAGAAGGAGAGGCAGACAGTCACAAGCCAATAAGAGAGGGCAAGCAGGCTCTGTGTCTAGTGCTGGTCGTGGAGACGGTGCATCCTCATCAGCACGTGGCCATGGGACACGCTTGGCCTTTTTTTCGGCAGCTGGCCGTGTTGAGCCGCAACATGCGGAAGACTTGGTCGAGTGGATGACCAAGCCGTCCTCATCCTCCTCATCCTCTCTCACCCATGCCCAGGGTGCTTTGTCTGGCAAAGCAGCGGCCTCTTCCCTCAGCTCAATGTCATCAGTGACTCCTTCCCTAGCTCCACCATGTCCTCATGAGGATTCCCTCGAACTGTTTGACCACAGTGTTGGGTACATGCTCCAGGAGGATGCCCAGCGTTTGGAAGGCTCTGATGACGATACTGAGCTCGATGAAGGCAGTAACATGAGCACGGACAGAGGGGGTGCCCAAGAAGGACAGCAATCTGGCAGTCATGCTCCCCCTGCTGCAGCATACTGCCAGGTTTGCTCCAGTGATGAGGAGGGAGGGGATGATGAGGTCACTGACTCAACGTGGGTGCCTGATAGGAGAGAGGAGGAGGAGGAGGAGGAGGAGGAGGCGGCGGCACATCACCAACGAGGCAGGATGCCCTCCAGGGGCCAGCCTAAAGGCAGCACATTGACTGCATCACACCCCAAAGCTCCACATGTGCAGGGCGCTGCAGTCTCTGCGCGTTATTCAAAAAGTTCTTTGGTGTGGGCCTTTTTTGAGACGAGTGCATCAGATCGCACCGCTGCTATTTGCAACATATGTCTCAAGCGTATCTCGCGTGGCCAAAACATCTCCCGCTTGGGTACCACATGCTTGACCAGACATATGTTGACCTGCCATGCAGTTCGTTGGCAAGCGTATCTAAAAGACCCACACCAAAGAACAAAGAGGATCTCTCCTTGCTCCTCATCAGCTGAGATTTCCAACCCCACTAGACCTTCAGTCCTCTCTGAGACCTGCAGTGAGAGGAATGAAGGTGTAGAATTAGGTGTGTCACAGCCAAGTACTTGTGGGCAATCTGCTTTTGGTACACCGACGTCAGATTGTACCAGGCAAATTTCCCTGCCCCAGCTGCTGCACCGCCGAAAGAAGTTTGCTCCCAGCCATCCACATGCCCAGCGGTTGAATGCTAGCTTGGCAAAATTGCTAGCACTTCAACTGCTGCCTTTTCAGTTGGTAGACTCTGCCCCCTTCCGTGAGTTTGTGGAATGTGCGGTTCCTCAGTGGCAGGTACCCAAACGCCACTTTTTCTCGCGGAAGGCGATTCCGGCTCTCTACCGGCATGTGGAAGGCAATGTCCATGCCTCGCTGGACAGGGCGGTCAGCGGTAAGGTGCATATTACCGCTGACTCATGGTCCAGCAGGCATGGACAGGGACGTTACCTAAGTTTCACGGCGCATTGGGTGACTCTGCTGGCAGCTGGGAAGGATGCAGGACAAGGTGCAGTAGTGTTGGAGGTTGTTCCGCCACCACGCCTCCAAAATGCTGATTGTGACACACCTCTCTCCTCCACCCCCTCCTCTTCTTCTTCCTCTATGGCCTCTTCCTCGGAACCAGCGGTGCTCCGTAGGCGTTCAAGGGGCTACGCAAGTACGCAGGCCAAAAGATGCCATGCGGTGCTTGAGCTGGTGTGCTTGGGGGACAGGAGCCACACTGGGGCAGAGGTTTTGTCAGCTCTGCAGGGGCAGGTTCAGAGGTGGTTGACGCCACGCCAACTTAAGGCAGGAATGGTGGTTTGCGACAATGGCACCAACCTCCTCTCTGCCCTCCGACAGGAACAAATGACCCATGTGCCCTGTTTGGCTCACGTCCTTAACTTGGTGGTGCAGCGGTTCTTGGGCAGGTACCCGGGCTTACAGGATGTCCTGAGGCAGGCCAGGAAAGTCTGTGTGCATTTCCGCCGGTCATATAATGCCAGTGCTCGGCTGACGGACCTCCAAAAGGAGTTTAACCTGCCCAAGAACCGCCTAATCTGTGACATGCCCACCAGGTGGAACTCAACGTTGGCCATGCTGCAGCGGCTGCACACGCAGCAGAGGGCCATCAATGAGTACCTGTGCGACTATGGCACCAGGACAGGGTCAGGGGAGCTTGGTTTTTTTTCCCCACGCCAGTGGGCCATGATCAGGGATGCATGCACTGTCCTGTCACCATTCGAGGAGGCCACGAGGATGGTGAGCAGTGACAGTGCATGCATCAGTGACACTGTCCCCCTTGTCCACCTGTTGGAGCACACGCTGCGTGGAATAATGGACAGGGCACTTGAGGCAGAACAGAGGCAGGAAGAGGAGGACTTCCTTAGCTCTCAAGGCCCCCTTTATCCAGACAGTGTTCCTGCGTGCCCGCCGATCACACAGGAAGAGGACGAGGAGGAAGAGGAGGAGGAGCAAAATTGTGTCAGTATGGAGGTGGAGCCTGGCACTCAGCATCAGCAGCAGTCTTTAAGGGATCAGTCCCAAGAAACACATGGACTTGTACGTGGCTGGGAGGAGGTGGCTGCGGACCATGTCGTTCTTAGTGACCCAGAGGACTCCGGACCGAATGCCTCAGCAAACCTACGCTGCATGGCCTCCCTGATCCTGCAAAGCCTGCGTACGGATCCTCGTATTCGTGGTATCAAGGAGAAGGACCAATACTGGCTGGCAACCCTCCTTGATCCACGTTACAAGGGTAAGGTTGCGGACCTTATCTTGCCATCGCAGAGGGAGCAGAGGATGAAACATCTTCGGGAGGCCTTGCAGAAAGGTCTGTGCAACGCGTTCCCAGAGACTGGGAGGTTACAAACTCCTGTTTCTGGACAACGTGTTGCTGAGGCTTCGGTCAGTCAAAGAAGGAGCGGTGGAGAAGGTGGCCGTCTGACCGATGCGTTCAGACAATTTTTTGGTCCGCAGCCCCAAGGTATGATCGGTTCCAGCAACCATCGCCAGCGTCTGTTTTACATGGTGCAGGAATACCTAGGGGCAAGATCAGACTTGGACACCTTTCCCACCGAAAATCCTCTGGGTTACTGGGTCTTGAGGATGGATCACTGGCCAGAGCTTGCACAGTATGCAATTGAGCTACTGGCCTGTCCTGCATCCAGCGTTCTTTCGGAACGCACATTCAGTGCTGCTGGAGGCGTGGTAACCGATCACAGGGTGCGTCTGTCCACCGACTCGGTCGATCGGCTGACCTTCATAAAAATGAATGAGTCTTGGATCACCACCAGCTACCAAGCACCTGATGCTGATGTAACCGAATAATTTTTTTTGAAATCTCAGATCCCTTCAAAGACTGCCTATGCTGATGCTGAGTGACTATCCCTGAGTAATTATCCTCTTCCTCCTCAATCATCACGCTGATAGCTTGTAAGAACATTTTTGGTTCTGGGCGCCACCACCAGTGCCTAAGGCACAATTTTTCAGCCCCTGTTTAACAGGGGCGTGTAATTACAATTTTTGATGTAATACTTTGCAGCAGGGCTCGTTCCTGCGTTCCAACTAGAGTGTCTGTGAGGGGTTGCAGTGTTGTGGCACCAGCACCAGTGCCTAAGGCCCAATTTTTCTGCCCCTGTCTAACAGGGGCGTGTAATTACAATTTTTGAAGCAATACTTTGCAGCAGGGCTCATTCCTGCGTTCCAACTAGAGTGTCTGTGAGGGGTTGCAGTGTTGTGGCACCAGCACCAGTGCCTAAGGCCTAATTTTTCAGCTCCTGTTCAACAGGGGCATGTAATTACAATTCTTGATCTAATATTTCACAGCAGGGCCCTGTGAGGGCTTACAGTGTTGTGGCCACAGCAATACCTAAGGCCCAAATTTCTGCTGAGTATATAGGGCAGGACCCTACTTTCAAACATCTAACTTACAAATGACTCCTACTTGCAAACGGAAGGAGACAACAGGAAGTGAGATGAAATCTACCCCTAGAAAGGGAAATTCTCTCCTGTAAGAGTTAATATGGGAAAACAATTTCTCCTTTCCACTGATGCTTTCCAATCCTTGTTCCACAAAAAAACCCAAATTTTCAAAAAACATTTTTCATTGGGACAAAAAAGTGAGGTGAAATCTTCTGAAGAGGAGGAAAGACAGCAAAACAAATGTCACAGGGGTGATAACCCTTCCCTATGTTTTCCAAAAAGCTTAGAAAAGATTTTTTGGCTGGAGCTAAACACGTTAAAAATGTTCAAAATTACAAACAGATTCTACTTAACAACAAACCTACAGTCCCTGTCTTGTTTGCACTGCTGTTCAGAGTATATAGGGCCTGGTGGCCCCACACCTTTCCTTATTTTAATTTGGGTGCGGGGTTCCCCTTAATATCCATACAAGACCCAAAGGGCCTGGTAATGGACTGGGGGGTACCCATGCCGTTTGTCTCACTGATTTTCATCCATATTGCCATGACCCGACATGACATAAAACCCGCAAGCAGTTTTCAATAAATTTTTTTCCTTTAAAAATGACATTTGGTGCAGGGACTGTTCTAAACATGGGAAACACGCGTCACTTTACAGGCATACTATAGACACCCCCCAGGTACGATATTTAAAGGAATATTTCACTTTTTTTTTTTACTTTAAGCATCATTAAAATCACTGCTCCCGAAAAAACGGCCGTTTTTAAAAGTTTTTTTTGCATTGATACATGTCCCCTGGGGTAGGACCCGGGTCCCCAAACCCTTTTTAGGACAATACCATGCAAATTAGCCTTTAAAATGAGCACTTTTGATTTCGAACGTTCGAGTCCCATAGACGTCAATGGGGTTCTAATGTTCGTGCGAACTTTCGGTCCGTTCGCGGGTTCTGGTGCGAACCGAACCGGGGGGTGTTCGGCTCATCCCTACTCTAGATGTGTCCAGACCAGAGTTTTGTAAGGTGGTAGAAATATAGTTTTATCCCTTGCTGCAGCTTGGCATTGCATGGTATTGTTGAGCCTGTGATCTAAGATAAGCCCTAAGGTCCTTTTCCACATTCGATTTCCCCAGAGGTTTTCCCTTTAGCAAACAGCTTGCGTTCATATTTTTAGCCCCCCATTTGCCATGTAGATGCCACGCCTTTATTTTAATTAGGTCTTCTTGTATAGTTTATATATCCTGCTGTGAAGTTTTTACACTGCTTAGCTTTGTATGATCAGCTTACATTAAAATAGGGCTTTTTATACCAACCTCTATATCATTTCTGATTTATAATCAGTTAAGTTTTTCTGGCTTGTAGCTCTGAATAAGCACATTCTAGGCTACTCAATTCATCTTGAAATGTGGCCTATAAAAAAAAACACTTATATGGTGTGCTGTGTGTCAGCACAATATTTCTGGCTCTTGCCTGTGATCTAAGAAAATGAAATATATATTTTTTTTACCTTAATAAAATCTCTTTCATCTCTTCCTCTGACATCGTACAAATGCTTGCTTGATAGGCAATGAGTTGCTACAATACTTAGGACTGTTGTGTTTGGAATATCCTACTTTAATTGTATTCTTTTAAACTGATTCATATCTCTCTCTTACTTTGCTGCCTTGGGTCCCAATCAAACTGTTGTCAAGCTACCATGTGAAAATGTTTGCTTTTGTCTTTAAAACATGGCATTCTGATTTTTTTCTTGTTCAGCACATCAACTGCCTAAGGTCCTAAAAAAGGGGTTTGAGGATTGTGGTTTGTGACTTGTACAATGTGTTACATAGATCACAATAAGTTATGGTCTGACTTGCTTGGCAATTTATACGATAATGATACCTATAGCTTTTTTTTTACCTTACAATAGGTTTTTGCTGTGTTGCCTCTGCTGCTGCAATGCTCAATTATTACTGCTACACAAGATGCATACTAGATGGCAAAAACTACCTACTACAACTACTCACAATGAAGTGCTGCAAAAACTGCTGACAAAATCCTGGCCGTTTTTGCGGTGCTTTTGTGGCACTTTTGTGGAGCTAGTGGTGACCTTAAATGAAACAACAAAAGAGCTGTTTTGTGGCGCTTTTGAATAGCTTTTAAGGTGCTTTGGAAGTGCTGCTCATTTATTTTATTGGGCAGGGGTGTTTTTGAGGCGTTTTGTAAAGCGCTCCAAACATGCCCCAAAGATGCTGCTTGTAGGACTTTTTTCACTGCCCCGCAAGCGCACCGTCCCACTGTGAAAGCATCTATTGAAATAAATGGGAGGCAGTTTTCAGGCCCTTTTCAGGTGCTATTTTTAGAGCAAAAGCGCTTGAAAACCGCCTCAGTGTGAAAGGGGTCTAAGACATCCCCCATGTATGTTAATAAAAGGACTTACATTTTTTTATTTTGCCTTTTTTTCCCTTGATACAAGTCCCCCAAGTCAGTGTCTGACCCTCCATGCAATTTTTTTGCCAATCCCTTGACTCTTAGCTTAGAAAATCACCATTTATATCCCATTCATATTAAAGGGGTTTGGACTGTGGATCAGAACTTCAGTAACATTATCTGAACAGAACTAGGGTAAATTTTGTTTATCACTATTTATAACCCAACCATGCTAGGCAAAGCAAAAATACAAATTAATTACCCCCACTCAACCATCTGCATATACTCACTCATTACCTCATCTGGACTTTCCCACTTTCTTTCCACAATGTATCTCAGGGTACTAAAGCCAACAAGCACCAAGCCTGAATGCTATCATTTGGGGGTTTTTTCCTAACCAGACTGACTTTGGACATACCTGTACATAGGATTTTTTGCTGCATCCCTTTTGGGAGGAAGCAATTAAGTGAACATATTGCTTTGTCCTGTATAGGTGCAGCATAGGTCACCTAAGTGGCAAAAAAGTCTCTATCCATGACACAGGTGTCGGTAAGATGTGTGTATGGACGGTAAGATGTGTGTATGGACTACAATTGCAACGAACAGTTATTCCCTGCCCTATCTGTATACTATATTATCCCCCTAGTGCCTGGTGTTACTAAACTGACATCATATTTGTGAGCCCAACCAAAGGGATTGTGGGATTAGTAGTTCCACCAGATGGCTATTCCCCTGCATGGCTATACGCTCGGACCACATATCCTAGGGATCTTTGCTACCATCGAGGAGATAGCTGGGAAGGTCTATAAAAGAAACCAGAGACCCGCCCCAGGCACTCTTCTTCCCAGGCCTCGTGTGTGATGGATCTCTCCGTGCAGGGAGAGTGAGATTGTGGCCTACCATGTGGGTGTACAACATTCCTGCCCGACCGAGAAGGGGTTCAGTGCTGCCTGCTGTTCATCGGACATCTGACCAGCACCAACTTGACCATACAGCAACCCACACTTTGTGTTCCAGATTCGGGTGATCATCACAAGCGGGTCCACAGTCAGGACGTCTATTCAGGAGTAGCTGTCTGGAAGGAGCTTGATCGGCCTGGTCATTGGTGAGAAGTCTTTCCTTGGTTGTTTTATTGGGACACTGTGTAAAGACAGCTTTACTTTGGGAACACTTCACTGCACTTCTACTCGAACACTGTACATAGGCATCTTGAGCTGCAGTAAGCACAAGATATACTATCACTCTGTTACTACACCTTATTAGATACAGTTAATGAGCTCCGACTGCCAGTGAAGACCATCAGATCTGCAACGGGGACATTCTGTCATTGCTACTTACAGGGTATTATACCATCCTTGTTTAGCTTCATCTCTCATTAGGAAAAAGTTTGAACAAGCCGGCCTGGGTTTCTCTTTTTAGAAGAATCTATGCTTAACTTTGCTTATCCTTTCAGATTATGTTCAAGTGTACATACAGTATGTATATATAGTATCCTGTTGTTGCCAACTATCTTAACTGTTTTACTGGGGGAATCATTCTACTGAGCTGATGCAGTTAACCAAAGCTCAGTTGAACCATTACCCCTCTTGTACAACTATATCTTATCTGAAGCATTCCAGTAAACATTAACAGAATATAAACATATTGAGTGCTGTCAAAGGTGTTACAAGGATGTCTGAACCCAGAGTGTCAGGTGGTTTGGAATGTTCACAGGGTTATGGTGATGCAGATGAGCAAGTACATCCAAGCAGTCCCTAAGGGGGCCATGCTACCCTATATATCATCCAGCCACAATGACCTGGGTGTGGAGGAACCCCCAGTGCCTACTGCCTGTACAAGGATATCTGAATCACATATTCTTGAATGATGATACTTGAGAGTGAAACAAAAGTTTTTATTTGCGGATGAGCAGAAAGCAGTCATATTCACAAGTAATATTTATGATTAAGTTTTATGATTACACAATTTCATACAAAACACAAACAAAATTTCATACAAAACACAAACAAGGAGTTCTGATGACCTGGGGGTAATTTGCAGAGTTTTCCTCTCACTTCCTGTTTGGCTATGGGATAGGAAGTGAAGGGAAATCTCTCCAATGGGACATAGATGGCGAAAAAAAAAATATGACGGGGTTATAACCCTCCCTTACTCTATCCAAACTGAAAAAAAAGTGATAATATAAATTCCACGAACTCCACACCTTGAGAAACCTGTCATATCTATCTGTGAGAATGAAAGTTATTTTCTTTGTTGATAAAAAGGCATTGATGAATCTTCTAACTTCGGTAAATTATGTAAATTGTTTTTTCCACATGTGTCACTATCCACAGTGCCACTATCTGTTTGATTTTTAATAGACTCCTCTGATCTCCGGGTAAGATTGTGTGAACCTTCTTTTTCTTATAAATTGCATTCCAGTGTGGCAAACTGTGGTCTAGAACTGGCACCAGGATAGATGTGAGCTGGTTTCTTATGCACCAGCAGGTTTCCTGTGAAACAGGGTATTTTTGCTGGTTTGCATTTTTTTGATAGCTTGTATGTTTAGTATTTTGAGCTCTTTTGCTTGAAGTAACATTGCTCCCATCTGCCAATGAGTTGAAACCCTGCCTTTAGTATCGCAGCTTGACCTGGTATATTATCAGGTGCCGTATCTACATAAGTTGGAGCTTCTTTTTCATAATTGGCTGCTGCAAGCTTGAGTAGTATGTTATGTGCGAGACCAAGATTCCTGTAATCAGAACAGGTATAGCCCATGCGTATTTCCATGGAGTTCTCTATTAAGCCCCAGGCAATCGGTTGATCCAGCCCTTTTTTCCGGACACAGATGGTAGGTAAGTTCTGAATGCAACGTTCTATAAAGCGAAGACTTCTCTGGTTCATTCCAAATGCCCATCGACTGTTAACAAGTGGAGCTTCATGAACCAAGAGTGGGGTGTACCACAATTCGTTTGAACTGTGTAAGGAGAAAGGGGGAAAATTGTAAAGGTAGTGTAGTCTTCACTAGAAGTCTATTTCACTTTCATTTTGTTTCATTACAAGGTACTTACAAATTAGTTGGATAAGTCGTTTTGTTTGAAAATGGTCTGGCTAACTGTGGAAGAACTGCCACTGATGGGAGGAAAGTCTCAGAAGATGGATTAGGCCCAAACTGGGAGTCCCATTAACTTACAAAGGAGATGATAATGTTCCAGTGCTTATGGGTATTAGTAAATACCTAAGCTGGTAACTCTTGGTATTAGCCTGAAGACTCTGGCTAATCAATATGAATATTTGATTTCTAGGCTGCTGGGGATTCCCTCCAGGCTGTATTTCTATGACTGGAATTCTGTAGTTCTGTGATACAGGTATCAGTACTACAGAAACACAATAGGCTACAAACAGAGGGCCAACATTGCAGGGCAGGAAAGCACTCCTCTGCTTCTCACACTTCCCTCTGGACACTGAGGGGATATGCATGTCCAAATGAAGATGGAGCCTACTGCCTGTTGCTGGAGTCTTTGCAGTAGAAGTAAGGGGTCTTGGGCATTAGACTGGGCTGTGGTGATTAAACCTGCATTTTAATGACTGTCCCTTCCTGCTATTGTCCATTTACTGCTTCTGTCTTGGCACAACTGCTAATTTGTAACCCACAGAGTGTTTCATTTGTGTGGGACTAAGTTAGTGCTGAATGTTTTGGGGATTTGTAAGTGTAGGACTAAGTTAGTATTGAATTTTTTAGGGATGTATTGCCATAATCCACCCGCCCCTCACATCCTTTTAATGCTTGTCATCATCATCAACCAATGCCCTAAAAAGAGCAATATTTGGGCCGCAGCAACAATGTAACTGTTGTGAGATACACATCTAAAGGAACCATTTTTATAGAATTTCTAATCTGGTGATGACCAAAATAAAACCAGGAAACGGCATGCATATCATAAAAGGCATAGTCACTTTTGAGGAAGTTCTTCTTACACCAGGCTGTATAGAAGCAACACACTGCCACAGATACAGCCATGTGGTGTTCAGTTCTGGGCTTGGGCAGCATTAATAAACCACTTATTGTTGTCAGTGACAGTGGCAGAAATAATAAACAACCCCTTCATTGAGGTCAGTCTAAATCAACAATAATATCCCCCTTTATTGGTGTCAGTGAAAGTATTAAGGTAATTTTACAGTGGCAGTGTTAGAAATAATATGACGTTCTCTTCACTGGTGTCAGTCACAAAATGACTACCCATCATTGGTGTTCAGTGCCAGTATCAGCACTAAATATCCAAAACCCTAATTGGTGTTGAGTGACAGTGTCGGCAATAAATACCCCCCTTCACTGGTGTTCAGCAGTAGCAATAAACATCCCCTCCCCTTCATTGAAGGCAATGGCAGCAAAAAATTATTTATTATTTATTATTATATAATTGTCAGATTTAAAAAAACACACCTTTTATTGGTGTTTAGTAGTTACTTAACTGAACACACACAGCTGCTTTCCCTTTGCCATCAGGTCAGAACTACACTACACCTGTCGGGTGGAGGGATCAGTAGATAACTCAACAAAAGTTGAGCATGTATTCTTTGGATATATATTGGATTTAATACTCATGATGTCTTATGCTGGTTGTTATACGTACATGTCATACTTGGATATTGGTGCTTCTATATATACTGAATACACTTTTATGGCAAAAGCATTCTCTGCATGTGGTGTGCTTACTCTATATATTATTACATTTATAACTGGAGCCTTTAAACACAGTAGAACATACTGCATGTGTTCACAATGGAGTTTTTTTCTAAATTGACCCTGCTACAAGAGTGCCAATTAGGTGTATAGTTCAATATGAATGTAATATGTTGTTCTCTGTGCACGTGCCAAAATGCTTACCATGGTTAATACATAAAAAAAAATTGTTTGTTTTTTACAGCATACACCAAGTCAACATACCAAACACAGTCCATAAATCTAACACCCCATGATAAAGAAACCTATTTTCAAAAAAGTGACAGTTATTTTTATCTGAGTCCAAAGAAATTTACAGTCACATGTCATAATCAAAAATCCATATTCTTGTTTTAAAGCTTTGTGAAATGAGTCTAATGTGTGGTGTAGAGCCACCACAACCAGGACCAGATGTATCTCAATCTGATATTCGGTCATGTATTTTGGTGGGTTGAATCACAGCTTGCTTCCCAAGATCACCCCACCACAGCCATTATGAAGCCATTTATGTTTTTTCACGCTTCTGTTTGGATCCCTTCATTTATCAAACATAGACCTATTATTAAACTTCACAAATCACATTAATGTTAGAGTTTACAAATCATACTCTAATTCTGTTTTTAAAAAAGTATCTTTAGTTTGGCATAAATTAACAATAAAAAAAACAACAATAAATGCAATCATGCATTTCATGAAAAATTATTATGTGAATTTTTATTGTAATGAGTGTATAGAGTGTAAACACCTGAAATTCCATTGCATTGAGCCTCTTGTGATCCCTAATACACTAGAATTCAGGCTGGGAGAGGGCACTAGTGGCTTAGAGGCTCTACTGCATGCACAGGTGCTGACAAGGAACTAGCTAGTGAGCAGAGGGTGGAGCTAATCAGTTTTCTGCTAATCCTTTACTGCCCAATCACAGGCTGGCTTAGAAAGGTGACCAGGCAGTATTTCTTAACTGAAGTGTAGAAAAATGAGATCACCAAACTGACATGTAAATGTAAATCCCAGAACTGGATGGAAAAACATACATTCTTTCACAGGTTAATCAGCATACATGTATTTCTTGTAGGTATTTTAAAATGTACCTGGAATCTTTAGAAAATGCTACTTTCAAGCTCCATCGTGTGACATAAAGGCTGGGTAAATATCACATTTTGTAGCTACTAAGTGCATTGTGGGTGTTCTACATCATTATAATCTATTACTATTGTTTTCAAGTAAAGAGTCCCTGATTGGTAATGAGTAGAATTATAGGGGTCTGATAATGTTGGTATATATATATATATATATATATATATATATATATATATATAGAGAGAGAGAGAGAGAGAGAGAGAGAGAGAGAGAGAGAGAGAGAGAGAGAGAGAGAGAGAGAGAGAGAGAGAGAGAGAGAGAGAGAGAGAGAGAGAGAGAGAGAGAGAGAGAGAGAGAGAGAGAGAGAGAGAGAGAGAGAGAGAGAGAGAGAGAGAGACTATAACTTCAAAAATTGGTAATGCACTTTTTTACTTTCCATAGGTGTTTTTTTTTTTTTTGTTTCAATTCCTGGGAAATCGAAATTGTTGGATATGTGACGACACAAACTACTAATAAGAACCCAGAAAGCTGCTCAAAATAGGCTTTCGTACCAAAACCAGTCTGAACTGACCAGATACTGCTGAAATCTCTTCTTTTGCTAGTCACATGATGTAACCACCCATTTAACTGTCCCCTTGAAGATATGAATGCTGATTGGAATAAACTATACAATCACACCTATAACAAGCCTAGACCTTATGCATATTCATACGTATATATTGGTAAACTTGATGTTTTTAAGTCAGAAACACTTTCACTTTTACTTGCTTATGTTGCCGAGAACTGTGTCTCACCATTGCAGATTATGAATAAAGCACCTACTTATATTTTACAAAGATCTGAATCTACTATCTCATCTGAATGTCTTGTTTTGAAGAATCCCTAACCTGATTTAACAGTAAACATGCAGTGAGATAGGGGGAAAACTTTATACTTCTGTGCAGCACCACTATAAAGAGTCTCCATATCTAATGAACAAATGTGGCTGCCCCATGTATAAAGTAAATAATGCAATTAACATGTATGCATAACAAGTTTTATACATTAAATCACATTACTAATAATATATATATTACCTGACTTTAAGAACACAGTGGAGTCCCCCTCTTTTGCATGGATCCTGGAACACCTGAACTGAAAGCTAGTACCTCTATAAGTATTTTTCAATAGTACCTGCTGGTAAAATCTAGTATTGCAGCATGACAATGAAAATCAGTAATTCTTACTGAATTGTGACAAAGTACAACATGTTTTTACAAAGGTGTCATTTTTAATTTAAATTTATAACATAAAATTAAATAAGTAAAATAAATATTTTATACACCTAACAGAACGGTATAGAACATCACTTTATAACCTTGAGAACATTTTAAAAAATGTTAAATAAAGGATAAAAAAGTGAATTCTATAATCCACGTTTTCAGACAGACAAGTTCCGAAAACCTATTGTAGGCACTTCATAGGCATCTGACGTGTCTTGTGAGCTACTAACTGACAAGCATTGTTTCACTTCTCCATACCTTATACTGTTGATGTTCTCCAGCTCTTCATCTGTCATTCGGTCTCTCATGTATAGAAAGTTACTGGTTGTGTGTATCTGTCTTCCATGTCTGGAACTAACTTCTTGCAGTAAACCTCCCAGTGCTGGCTGGCAACCTGTGTATGTATAAATAATACAATAATATTGGTTCAGTGGCTATGAAGGTTCTCCTTTACAATAGTGCACATGACTGAGGCGTAAAATGAACTAAACTATGTTTTAACTACCTCAATACTGGGCACTTTCACCCCCTTCCTGCCCAGGCCAATTTTCAGCTTTCAGCGCTGTCGCACTTTGAATGACAATTGCGCTGTAATGCAATGCTCTACCCAAACAATATTTGTATCATTTTTTTTTTAGACCGATAGAGCTTTCTTTTGGTGGTATTTAATCACCACTGGGTTTTTTATTGTTTGGTAAACAAACGAAAATAGACAAAAATTTTTGAAAAAAAGAAGAATTTTTGTTATTTTCTGTTATAAAATTTTGTAAATAAGTAATTTTTCTCCTTCACTGATGAGGCTGCACTGACAGGCACTGATAGGCTGCACTGATGAGGCGACACTAATATGCAGCACTGATGGGCACTGACAGGCGGCACTGATATGCAGCACTGATGGTCACTGATAAGCATTTATGGGCACTGATGGACACTGATAGGCGGCACTGATGAGGAGGCACTGATGGGCACTGAAAGGCAGCACTGATGGGCACTGAAAGGCGGCATTGATTGGCATCACTGGTGGGCATCATTGCGATTTTTTTTTTAACCAAAATAATGTAGAAGAATACATATCGGCCAAAGCTGAGGAAAAAAAAAAATTGTTTAAAAAACATTTTTGGGGATATTTATTATAGCAAAAAGTAAACAATATCTTTTTTTTTCAAAATTTTTACTTATAGCACAAAAAAACCCCGCAGAAGTAATCAAATACCACCAAAAAAAGCGCTCTTTTTTGTGGGGAAAAAAAAAGACATCAATTGTGTTTGGTTACAGCGTCGTACGACAGCGCAATTGTCAGTTAAAGCGTCACAGTGGCATATCACAAAAAATGGCCTGGTCATTAAGGGGGCAAATCCTTCCGGTCCTTAAGTGGTTAATAAATCTTTATACACCCACTAAACTAAAGCCTGGTACACACTAGGAGTTTTTTCCATTCAACCCAGTGGGTTGAATGAAAAAAACTGTCTACTTTGGTCTGACGTTAGTACAGTGATCTCCCCCACTGAGCTGTTGTGTTCTGACAGGGGGACATCCCCCCTTGCCAGAACACTCCGATCTGGAGCTGGTCAGCTGCTGGTTTTCCAGATAAACGGCCAGCTTCTGTCGAACCGGCTGCCATACACAGGGGCCGAATGTCGGACTTTTTTATTGAACCTGCCGATGTCGCGTGGCATTCGGCCTGTGTGTACGGAGCTTTAGTCTGCACACTTTGCTCTTTTTATCTTTTGCCGCTTAGAGATCTCTTCAGTCTCTCAGAAGTGCTGCATTAAGAGTGCTGGATTGGATTCTTCAGTGGTTCCTGAAGCCATAGGATTTATCCTGAGGATTTGGACCATGCTGTACTTTCCATCAAGTAGTAGTCCCAGCCTAGGCTGCACCCATCGCGCTATATTGACATTTTTTTTTTATCATAGTAGCACTAACACAACTATCTCTCTGTCAGAAACCATGAATCAGACCGAGAAAGAAGTACAGTTAAATCACACTTGTTTAATAATAAAAGTAGATAGAACAAACGTAGTCAAAACATAGCCAAAGTTAGTTAACCGGAACCGATAGTCAGACAAGCCAGAAAGTCAGGAAACCAGGAACAGCGTAGTGGACTAGCAAGCAGGATCTGGAGACAGAAAGAATGTCAGCCAAGCAAGTCTTTAACAGGAATGCAGTTCCTGTGCTATAGACCACGGCGAAGGCAGAGATCATCTGTGCTGGACGGCTTAAGTAGGCAGGACTGACGAGCAGGATATTATCAACAGGTGAGTCACTGTGGAGAGATAGGAGCTGGCAATTACCCGACAGCTGAGCGGCCAGCTCAAGGAAGGAAGGGCTGAGCCCAGCCCTGACAGGTAGCGAGATGACAGCAAGACCCTGTCCCCAAACTGGTAGGAAGGTGCAGGCAGGTGTTTGCGGTCAGCATGGAGTCTGTACCTATCATCAGGCCCGGATTGGCCAAAGGGCAAACCGGGCACTTGCCTGGTGGGCTGCGGCTTCCTGGGCCACCAGGCTGCAAGTCCTTGCGGGTCACAGGGCTCTGTGAGCCCGCGCCGCTCATGCAGCCTCTCCGCAGCCGCCCAGCTGCCAGTTAAACTCCATCGGCGCTGGGGGGATGTAAACATAGAGGGGGTGGAGCTAGAGCCTTCTGCAGCCGCCTGTGTAGGTCAGCCGTCAGTGCCAGGCGGCGTAACTGCGAAGGGGGAGGAGCCAGAGCAGACACCTGCTGCTGCTAACAACTTGAAGCCGATAACAGAAAACGTGAGTGCAGTCCCGTGCTCTCCGCCACCCCCCTGTAACTTGGATAGGAGGATTGCTGGGTGCGGCTGAATATAGAACAATCATTCTCTCCATCTTCCTCCTGCAGTATCGGAATGCCTGCGAGAGGTAGAGGAGAAGCAGGAGACTGCAGGAGGAAGATGGAGAGAATGATTGTTCTATATGCAGCTGCCCCCACCGCTTCTCCTATCCTGCTTATTTCTGCTGCCCCCCCCAGGCTCTCCACACCACCCATACTCTTTGCCTCCTCATGCTCTTTGCCACCCCCCAGTGCTCTCCACCTCCCCCATGCTCTCTGCCGCCCCCCCCAGTGCTCTCCACCTCCCCATGCTCTCTGCCGCCCCCCAGTGCTCTCCATCTCCCCCATGCTCTCTGCTGCCCCCCCATGCTATTTGCCACCCCCCCAGTGCTCTCCACCTCCCCCATGCTCTCTGCTGCCCCCCCAGTGCTCTCCACCTCCCCATGCTCTCTGCCGCCCCCTCCCAGTGCTCTCTACCTCCCCCATGCTCTCTGCTGCCCCCCCAGTGCTCTCTACCGCCCCCCCAGTGCTCTCCACCTCCCCCATGCTATTTGCCACCCCCCCAGTGCTCTCCACCTCCCCCATGCTATTTGCAACCCCCCCGTGCTCTCCACCTCCCCCATGCTCTCTGCTGCCCCCCCCAGTGCTCTCCACCTCCCCCATGCTCTCTGCCGCCCCCCCAGTGTTCTCCACCTCCCCCATGCTCTCTGTCACCCCCCAGTGCTCTCCACCTCCCCTATGCTCTCTGCCGCCCCCCAGTGCTCTCCACCTCCCCCATGCTCTCTGCCGCCCCCCAGTGCTCTCCACCTCCCCCATGCTCTCTGCCACCCCCCGTGCTCTCCGCAACTCCCATGCTCTGCGCTCACCCCCCCGTGCTGTTCATATCCCCCACACGCTCTGCTTCCCCCCTGTTCTCTCCACATCCCCCCATGCTCTCTGCTGCCCCCTCATGCTCTCGACTGCCCCCCCTGTGCTCCCTACCTCTCCCCATGCTCTCTGCCGCCCTCCCTGTGCTTGCCACCCCCCATGCGCTCTTCACAGCCCCCCATGCTCTCCACCTCCCCCCATGCTCTCCACCAGCCCCCCTGTGCTCTCCACCTCCCCCCTGTGCTCTCCACCTCCCCCCATGCTCTCCGCCGCCCTCCCTGTGCTCTCCATCTCCCCCCATGCTCTCCGCCGCCCTCCCTGTGCTCGCCACCCCCCATGCGCTCTTCACAGCCCCCCGTGCTCTCCACCTCCCCCCCCATGCTCTCCACAAGCCCCCCTGTGCTCTCCACCTCCCCCCTCTTCTTTCCACCTCCACCCATGCTCTCCGCCGCCCTCCCTGTGCTCTCCATCTCCCCCATGCTCCCTGCAACCCTCCCTGTGCTCTCCATCTCCCCCCATGCTCTCTGCCGCCCTCCCTGTGCTCTCCATCTCCCCCCATGCTCTCCGCCGCCCTCTCTGTGCTCTCCATCTCCCCCCATGCTCTCTGCTGCCCTCCCTGTGCTCTCCACCTCCCCCCATGCTCTCCGCTGCCCTCCCTGTGCTCTCCACCAGCCCCCCTGTGCTCTCCACCTCCCCCATGTGCTCTTCACATCCCCCCATTCTCTCCACCTTCCCCCATGCTCTCTGCCGCCCTCCCTGTGCTCGCCACCCCCCATGCACTCTTCAAATCCCCCCATGCTCTCCGCCGCCCTCCCTGTGCTCTCCATCTCCCCCCATGCTCTTCGCCGCCCTCCCTGTGCTCTCCACCTCCCCCCATGTTCTCCGCTGCCCTCACTGTGCTCTCCACCTCCCCCCATGCTCTCCACCAGCCCCCCTGTGCTCTCCACATCCCCCTGTGCTTTCCACCTCCCCCCATGCTCTCCGCCACCCTCCCTGTGCTCTCCACCTCCCCCCATGCTCTCCGCCTCCCTCCTAGTGTTCTCCATCTCCCCCCATGCTCTCCGCCGCCCTCCCTGTGCTCTCCATCTCCCCCCATGCTCTCCGCCGCCCTCCCTGTGTTCTCCATCTCCCCCCATGCTCTCTGCAGCCCTCCCTGTGCTCTTCACACCCCCCCATGCTCTCCACCAGCCCCCTGTGCTCTCCATTTCCCCCCCATGCTCTCCGCCACCCTCTTTGTGCTCTCCACCTCCCCCTGCTCTCCACCAGCCCCCCTGTGCTCTCCACCTCCCCCCATGTGCTCTTCACATCCCCCCATGCTCTCCACCAGCCCCCCCGTGCTCTCCACCTTCCCCCCATGCTCTCCGCTGCCCTCACTTTGCTCTCCACCTCCCCCTGCTCTCCACCAGCCCCCCTGTGCTCTCCACCTCCCCCCATGTGCTCTTCACATCCCCCATGCTCTCCACCAGCCCCCCCTGTGCTCTCCACCTTCCCCCCATGCTCTCTGCCACCCTTCCTGTGCTCTCCACCTCCCCCCGTGCTCTCAACCTCCCCCCATGCTCTCCGCTGCCCCTTGTGCTCTTCTCTTCCTCCCTGTGCTCTCGCCCCACCCCATGTTCTCAAGGTTCTTCTCTGTGCTCTCCATCCCACCATGCTCTTTCCTGGTCCCACCTCACCTCCCCCCCACACCTCTGCTGGGTTCCCCCCTCCCCTCTCTCAGGGAATCTGTCAGGGTGGAGAGTTGGGAAGGGGCCGGTTAACATGTCATGGGCTGCTCAATCCAAAATGCCCGGGCGTATTTTTTGTCCCAGTCCAGGCCTGCCTATCATTTTTTTTTAAATCAAAAAAGGTTTTATTGAACATTCACATATTATCCATCGACCAACGTCACCAGTTTTGCAATTACATAGGATTTGTTATAGCAGATATCTTTCATGTACATACATACAATGTTTATTTCAACTTTGCTCTCCATCTCACTGCGTCACTCCTGCAAACCAAAGTTCACCTTTTCCTCATCTCCCCCCCCCCACCCGCACATCTTATAATATATAAACTATCCTGCATCTCCTCGTTTTATTTACAGAGATTGTAAGAGTCTGGACATCACTAGCTCTCTCGGGCTTAGCCCCGGTGTGTCCAGCCATTTGGACAAAATTAGTTCAAACCTGATAGGGCACCCTCTGTGTTGATATATATACTTCTCCCTTATGAGGGTTTGTCCCATGTGTTCCACCAACGTGCGACTAGTAGGTGGCTCCACAGACTTCCAACCCATAAGTATAAGTTTTCTGGCCTGAAATAAAGCTCTGGAGAACGCGACCCTGACCAATTCTTCAGGGATCTCATCCTCCAGGACCCCCAGTATACAGCACATGGGGTCCATGGGGACTTTCGTTTGAAATACCTCATTGAGCGTACCCATCACCTCCCTCCAATATCGGTGGAGCTTTGGGCATCTCCACAGGAGGTGGATAAGGTCCCCATCATGCTGACGACAGCGGGAACATAGAGGGTCTATCGTCCTGTCCATTTTAAATAGCTTTTTTGGGGTATAGTGCACTCTTAACGCTATAAACAATTGGGAAACCTTTTGTGCAACGTTAAGGGAGCACGTGGATATAGACTGCAAGGCCTCCTCCCATTGCTCCTCTGTAATCTGACCAAGGTCCCTTTCCCAAGCCAGCATTGCATTGCACGGGTATGCTCGCAGGTGCCTCACTAATAACATCTGGTAGCATTGAGATATAATTCCCTTGGTCTCACTACTGGATTGCAACACATGAAACACCGGCGTGGGTGACAGTGTCCAACCCCCGCGTCCCCCTGTGTAAGAATTGCATGTCGCAGCTGAAGGTAAGAATAGAACATGTTATCTGGAAGGTTAAATTTATCCTGCAGTTCTGTAAAGGAGAGTAGTTTACCGTTTGCGAATATTTGTGGTAGCAGTTTAACCCCATGTTTGCGCCATCTTGGCCCTTGTAATAATTTATCCAGCTCCGTATAAGAGCGATTGCCCCATATTGGGCTGAAATCAGTGAAGCCCTGCACCCCCTGAAGCTGTCTAACCTTATTCCAAATTTTTTGTACTAGTGATAATGTTGGGGTCTTTTTGTTGGACTTTGCAAATAGCTGTGCCTCAAGGCCCATGGGAATGGTCTCTGCCCCCGTCGCCATTAACATCAGCGGTGCCGACGAGCCTTTTGGTTCTGGTGTCATAGAGCCGACCAGCTGCTGCAATTGGGACGCTATATAGTACAACCAGGGGTTGGGAACTGCCAACCCCCCACTGTCCTTTGATTGCTGCAGCTGCTCCAGCTTAATTCTGGGGTTTTTGTTGTTCCATAGTAACCTACGGAAGAGTGTATTCACTATTCTGAAAATTTTTAGTGGGATCACTACAGGAGTATTATGTAGGAAGTATAGCAACTGTGGCATTAGGATCATTTTAATTAAGTTGGCTTTACCCGCCAAGGACATCTTCAGGTTGTTCCAGGTATTTATTTTGTCTCGAAAACGAGAAAGCAAGGGGTAGATGTTTAGGGCGCAGTAGTCTCCAATCCTGGGCGCCACTTGTATGCCCAGGTATTTGAAACCAGTGACCAGGGGAATGGGGCAGCTATCAGAGAGTACAACCCCGTGATCTCCTTCCAACAACATCAGAGCCGACTTGGACCAGTTGATGGTATAGTGACAGAACGTTTTTATTATGGACATCACCTCCACTAACGAGTGACTAGTGTCCCCTAAGAAGAGTAACATGTCGTCAGCATACAACATTATTTTTTCATGTAGATTTCCGTATTGGAATCCGTGTATCTGGGCATTATCTCTTATCAGGGCTGCTAGGGGCTCTATCGCGATCGCAAAGAGCAGAGGGGACAGAGGGCAACCCTGCCTTGTCCCCCTGCCCAGAGCGAAGGCGTGCGAAACCCTGTCTGTCACTCTAATATTGGCCTGAGGGGACGCATACAGCAACTTAACCCAAGCTATAAACCGTGCACCAAAACCAAACTTTTCCAACACTGCCCATAAATATCTCCAGCTAACGCTGTCAAAGGCCTTGTTGGCGTCTAGGGACAACAGCGCCCTTTGATCCCCGTTATCCGCTTGCATCTGCATATTCAGGAACAGTCTCCTAAGATTTGTAGCCGTTGACTTTTGCGGCATAAAACCTGCCTGATCCTGGTGTATAATGGAGGAGATGACCCCATTGACCCGGAGCGCCAGGACCTTTGCTAGGATCTTCACGTCACTCTGGAGTAACGATATAGGTCTGTAGGAGCCGGGGTCAACCGGGTCCTTCCCCTGTTTGAGTAGTAGGATTACGTTGGCTCTCGTCATGGATTCAGGAAGTCTACCCGCATCTAGGCAAGCATCAAAAACCTTTAACAGTTCAGGGAGTATCTGTTCACCATATTCATTAAACACCTCCATGGGGAGGCCATCCTCTCCCGGCGCCTTACATGTGGGAAAAGAGCAGGCCGCGGTCTGTAGCTCCTCCAAGGTTATAGGAGCATCTAACTGATTTCGAGCTGCCACCGACAGCGAGGGTAAGTCTATTTTTGTCATATACACGGTTAGGTCTGCATCCGAGTAGGCATCCCTCGATTTATACAAGTCGCCATAGAAAGATGCCAGCTCGGAGATAACAACCTCCGGAGAATTAACTATTTTCCCATTGGCTGCTCTAATAGCCCCAATGGCCGGTGACTGCTGTTGGGATCGTGCGATTTTTGCAAGTAAACGGCCTGTCTTTTCCCCCTCTTCATAGAATGCCAGTTTCGAGAAAAATCTCTTTCTCTCCGCTGTGGAGGATCTCAGCCGGTCCAGGGAGTCCTGGGCCGACATCCATGCCTCTCTGGCGGAGTCGGTGGGGCTGGTAACATAAGTTAATTCCAGTTGTCGCACCAAGTCCCCAGCCTGTTCTAACAGGACCGAGGAATTGTGTTTGACCTTCTGTATTTCCTGGATAAATGTCCCTCTTAAGTGTGCTTTAAAGGTTTCCCATTTCAAATGAGCATTAGTTAGATGTTGATGCATTTTAAAGAAAGCCTGGATCTGGGCGGCTATTCTATCTTGTGAAGTGAAAAGTTTCAACCAGAAAGCATTTAACTTCCAAGGGGCTCTAGGTAGGTTACTAGGGGGCCTAGTAGTTAGCCATACAGCTAATGGGGAGTGGTCCGAGACACCTCGCGGGAAATATTCTATTTTAGATATACTACCAACCAGGTTTGGGGTGCCTATGCATAAATCAATGCGAGATAGTGACCCATGGGTCTTAGAGAAACAAGAAAATTGCTTGTTATTTGGATTTCTGTTACGCCACATTTCCATCCATCCTATCTCTGTAAGTAAGCGGCTCAGAGCTGTGCCTCGTCCGCCCCCAGGAGGCTGTACAGGAGGGTGTCTGTCTAATTTTGGATCCAGGTAACAATTAAAGTCACCCATGATCAGTACCGGAATATCCGGTTTGTTGACTAAGTATGAGATTAATAGCTGCAGAACCTCTCTGGAGAACGGAGGGGGCACATATACAAAGGCTAATATCAATGTGAATGTGTACAATTTACAGTGCAAAAACACAAACCTTCCAGATATATCTATCAATGAGTCCAGTTCCTGGTACACTAGGGCTTTGTGTATCAAAACACTTACTCCACGCGAAAAAGCAGAGTAAGTGGAGTGATAGGCTTTACCTACCCAGGCATATTGCAAAAGATTGACTGTGTCGCTCTTCAAGTGGGTTTCCTGCAAACCTATTATGGCCGGGTGAAACTTCCGCAACCCAGCAGAAACCATGGATCTTTTTAATGGGTCATTTACGCCTCGCATGTTCCAGGACACTATAGGTGTATCAGACATAGCGAGGGTTTGGAGGATTTCTAATAGGCATGTCCTTGTCCTGTATCATTTGGCTTTGCACCCGGTGTCTTCCAAGACGCAGTCCACGTGCAGGCAAAGTGACCATCCTAATGTGTGGGGCATGGGACAGGTCGACGAGGCATAGTATGCAGTGGAGAAGCAACAAATCCTTGCAGAAGATAAACCAGCTCAGTTGTATGGTGACACAGATCACGTGGTGGATCCATAAATGAAGTAGAACTTGTAAAACAAGTCCCGCTGGCAGTGCCCAGCGGAAAGGCATTAAAAACTGTGGGGCTCCGTGGGCCCAAACCGTGCCAACAGGGCACACAAACTCAAGCCATATCAACAATGGCAACTTGTATTGTGCGGAGGTGAGGCACATTCACAGCCCACCCAGTTGGTTAGACAAGAAATGTGCCGAGCTCTGTAAGATTTGGTGTTCAATCGCCGTCACTGGATGATAAGGAAACGTCCTCTGTGTAAGGAGCAATATAAGAAGTGGAATGTATGCACCCTTTTATGCATGGAGTAAGTTGGTTAGTTGAAATCAGCCTTCCTCATTTTCACGTCTGCGGCGTTGTAGATCATGTTCGTTCTGGTCCAGCCATTCTGCTGCATCCTGTGCGGTTTCAAAAAAGTGATTCTGGTCTCCGGCCGTGACTCTCAGCTTAGCGGGGAACAGCATTGCATATTTGAGTTGCAGTCGTTGTAGCCTTTTTTTGACGTCAGCAAACTTAGATCTTCTGCGCTGCACTTCGGCTGAGAAGTCAGGATAAAAGGATATTTTGGTACCGTTAAACTGCACAGTCCCTTTTTCTCTGGCTAACCTTAGAACCACTTCACGGTCCCTATAGTTGAGGAGCCTGGCCAGCATCGCTCTGGGGGGGTTGCCAGGCGGGAGAGGTCTTGGTGGTACTCGATGTGCCCGTTCTACCGCATACAGTGGCGAAAATGCCTCTTTGCCAAATATATTCTGCAGCCATTCCTCAACGAACACCGTGGGGTCTCTGCCCTCAACTTTCTCTGGTAGCCCAACTATACGAACGTTGTTGCGTCGCAGGCGGTTCTCGATGTCGTCGGTCTTTTCAAAGGCCTGGCGTGCATGCTGTGCGGCTCCCCTCACATCCCTGTTCAAGTGGGGCATCTGGTCTTCTATATCACTGACCCTCCCCTCCACTGCCGTGGTTCTCTCTCTGATTTTCTGAATGTCCTGACGGAGGAGGGAGACAGTCTCCTTCAGCCCTCCAAACTTCTCCTTAAGGTCATCCACGGAAGCGGTACATCTGTGGACTGCATGGAGTATTTCACTCAGCGTGGGCTGGGGGGTGTCCTCCACCTGCATATCAAACAGGCCTGGCATAGGATCAGGTACAGACTCCATGGTGTCAGTATCTTCTGGCCTGTCTGTGTCCCCCCTGCCTGCCTGTCCCATAGAAGCTGCAGGAAGCTGTGTGCTGCTCTGTGTGGATTCTGCTGAGCCCGCTAACTTCTGGGCATAGTAGAGCATGTCCCTGGGCTGATCTTTAGTCTTAGGGGGTTTCTGTGACTTACCCCCCTGCTCCGTTTTCTTCTCCTGGCCTCGTGGTGTTCTCTGAGGCTGAGATGACCAGGCGCCATCTTGGAAGTCGGCCGCGGCCGAGGCCGAGGCCGCTTGTTCTCCGCGGTTCCCTCGGGTCATCATGTCCCAGTCTGGTGCTGTTACTGTGACCTGGGATGTCAGGGAGGCTGTAGGTACCGGTACCGTGACTTTTGGGCGTCTGGACAAGCGGGGAAAGGATCGGTCTCAGGATCAACAGCGGGAGCTCCGGTGAACAGGTCTGTTCACATGCCGCGCTAGGCCACGCCCCTGGCCTGCCTATCATTAGCATGTCGCAAAGCCTCCTGGACTTGTGCTCAAGTGGAACGAAGACCACGGAGATGCTCCTCTAATGCAGGACTACTCTGCGGAACAAATGAGTCAGGCAACACGGAAGCCATAACTGGGGACAATCAGGAAGCAGAATTCAAGGCACTATTGTGAGCAAACTCCGCCCACGGTAAGAGGTCTGACCAGTTGTTATGATGGTCAGAAATATAGCAATGTAGGGATTGCTCCAAGGACTGATTGGCTCGTTCTGCAGCCCCATTAGACTGTGGGTGATATGCAGAGGAGAAAGCAAGCTGAATTCCCAACTGTGCACAAAAGGTTCGCCAGAACCGGGACACAAACTGACTTCCCCTATTCGAGACAATCACCATGGGTAGCCCATGAAAGCAAATAATCTCCCAAGCCCAAATTTGAAGCCAGTTCCTTAGAAGTGGGCAACTTCTTAAGTGGAATACAATGAGACATTTTCGCGAACCGGTCAACGACCATAAGGATAACTGTGTTGCCCCAGGAGTTGGGTAACTCCACAATGAAATCCATAGACAGGTGGGTCCAGGGCCTCTCTCCATTGGATATGGTTTGTAGGAGGCCCACTGGAAGGTGTCGTGGAGTCTTAATCTGAGCACTCATGGAACAGGCAGCTACGAAGGTGGTAACATCAGCACATAGACAAGGCCACCAGAATTGTGGGGAAATGGCCCAAAAGAGTTGATTCTTCCCAGGGTGGCCAGCAGCCTTTGGAGAATGGTAAGTCTGGAGCACAGCAGTACGGAGACTCTCTGGGACAAAGCAGCGGTTACAAGGGTTTTCACGAGGAGCATGGACTTGAGCAGCAAGAATTTTGTCAAGCAAAGGAGAAGTGAGACTGGTGCAAACCGTAGCCAGAATACGATCAGAAGGAATCACAGGAACCAGACTGATACCAACTTGGAAGTTGAGGAAAATTGTTGTGACAAGGCGTCAGCCCTTACATTCTTAGTACCGGGTAAGAATGAGACAATGTAATTGAAACTTGACAAGAAAAGAGCTCATCGCGCCCTTCTGGGAGAGAGGCGTTTAGCCTCAGACAAGAATGTGAGATTCTTATGGTCAGTAAGAATGAGAACCGGCACAGTGGTACCTTCGAGGAGATGTCTCCATTCTTTCAGGGCTAAAATGATCCCTAACAGCTCTCTGTCACCAATCTCGTAATTGCACTCCGCAGGTGACCATTTCTTGGAAAAGTAGCCACAAGGATGCATAGCTTTCTCAGAGGTAGGTTGAGACAGAAGGGCGCCAACTCCAGTCTCAGAAGCATCAACCACAAGGATAAAAGGTAACGTAGGTTCAGGTTGTGCCAACACAGGAGCAGAAACAAAGGCAATCTTGAGACTCTCTTAATGGACTCCGGAGACCAACTCTGTCGGTTACCGTCCTTTCTGGTCATATCAGTCAGGGGCTTGACCAGAGATAAGAAATTACGAATAAACATCCAATAAAAGTTGGCAAAGCCAAGAAAACAATGCAGAGGACGTAAACCCATGGGTCGGGGCCACTGTAGGACTGCTGAAAGTTTCTCTGGGTCCATCGAAAAACCAGCAGTGGAAATGACATAACCCAGAAATTTAACCTGTTCACGATGGAATTCGCACTTCTCCAATTTACAATAGAGATTGTTCTCTCTTAGTTTCTGAAGCACACGACAGACATACAGTGGGTCAAAAAAGTATTTAGTCAGCCACCAATTGTGCAAGTTCTCCCACTGAAAAAGATGAGAGAGGCCTGTAATTGTCATCATAGGTATACCTCAACTATGAGAGACAAAATGTGGAAACAAATCCAGACAATCACATTGTCTGGTTTTTGAAAGTTGACTCAGACCACCAGGCTCTGCTTACAGCTAAAATATCAGTCTTGGTGAATTGTACTGACCTTTCAATTTTACCAGTAGATTCACAAATTCATTCAGAACCTCTTCCTCACCTTGTATTTGAAGATCTTGTTTCCAGTTTACAACACGAGGATCTTCCAGCATTTGGCGAAGATGCTGAAGGTCTTTACTGAACAGAAAGTAGGTATTGGTATAGTGATCTGAGGGGTCCTTCATGTCCTATACAGGGAATAACAGAATATTCATTGCAAATTTGATCAGACATAAAGGACAGACTGTAATAATTACTGTTCCTTTTAAAAGCCCTATTTAGATGGTATAGGTGGCCAAACATTTTAAACTTTATATACTTAATGTTAAGTACGCCAGTCAATTTATTTTTTTGGATAAAGCAGGCTTTTACTGTTGTCTCTGTCCTCACTGGGAAGATTTCTCTCAGTTCTTGTCCCAGTAACCACACAGCAAGCAAAGGGTCATCTCCCCATATATTCACAGAAAGTCATAAACAACTAGGGTAACAGAGGTTAAAAACCTACCCCTACCACAAAAAAAAAAAAAGTGGGCTCAAGTTACATTTTTGTATTGATAAAAAAGTGGCTTCTGAAAAAAACCTCTTCCCTTTAAATTATATACTGTAGCTTAGTGTCATCTGATTTTTTATATTGATATCTGTATTACAGTTGTTAGGAAATCCAGCTGCTTCATAATACTTTGGTGATTTAGCTTCTCTTACATACTGGCTCTTCAGTATCTGCTGCTCAGAATATGTTTTATCATAGTCCTATAGCTCTATGAATCTACCCAGATCCCTATAATTGCTTTTCTAACGATTTATTTTTTTATCATTTATTTATAACCAACATATTGTAAAATGTTACTTGATGATGGATAAAAGTCAAATTTTTTTCAATATTAGGCCCCTTGCACATTGGGCCGATCTGCTACAGTCTCGGCATTTGAATGCACCCAGAAGAACCAGGTACAGCGTCCAAACCCTAGCGTATCAAACCTTATCCATTCGGGACATTGTATAGCCTCCTCACAACCCGCTTTAACTCCTTGATCGCTGCGCTAGTGTACTGCAACCACATACATTGCAATTGGATGTGGGGCTTTGCAGAGCAGCCTCATTCACTTAAATAGGTCACATTCGATGTCCAAAAAAAAAGCAGCAGGAGGTATAATTCCTGCTGCAGCTAATGTATGCTCACCCAGCTGCTGCCTTTGCAGGTAAATGGGATAGTTGTTGGGGGGCAGTAAAAGTACGGCTCAACCACAGGGTTATACATCCCCCAAGTTTGACATGTGAGCAACCCCTTACAATGGCCAGATTTCCATAACATCATGGATAAGTCTTTCCAACTGTCATTTTGCTGTGTAATGAGACTGTCCTAGTGGTCAATAAAGGTTACTCCATTGGACAACAGAATGTCAGTTGGTGAAGGTTAGCCATAAAGTCAAGGAAAGTCAGCCACCAGTGAGACTAAATCAGAGCAGAGAATGGACAAAACTTTTCTGGTTAATAAGATTAAGAGCAGACATGTCCTAGGCAGGACTTTTAAAAATGGAATATATAGATTCACTTGAAATATGCTGCTTTTTTGATTTGACAAAAACCAAAGGTAATCAAAATACAACATCATGGTTTTACACTGACGCAGAATTACTTTGTCAGTATATCCCATACTGGTGCCATTGTTTAAACCCACCTCCAATGAGGGACGACATATGACGGTGGAGAAATCTGGCCACTGGTCAACCAGGACCTCTAGTTTGAATGGGTTGCCAATGATCACGTGATGCAGAGCTCCACATGCCTAAATGATAAACATAATAAGGATAAAGTCACACAACTAACGCACTCAGGGGATTTATACTTTAGGAGGATAACTCTGACCCACCTTCAGCGATTCTGGAAAGCTGTGGACTAAAAGTCGTCTCAGAGTAGCAAGCTTCGATGAACAAGTCAGGACAAGCATTCTGTGAAAAGAAGAGTACATTCAATTGATTTTCCTTCACAGCCTGTCCCAAGTGATACCCGTATAAGAAATGGGGAGTGCAGGTGTCACCAGGACAGGAGGGCACAAAAGGCAAGAATTATTAGAACTTCTAACCCTTCTCCATGTTCCTAAAAATGTAATTTTATTTTTGTATCTGTCCCTATTGGAGAGATCTCCCATCACTTCCAGTCAGAGCAAACCTCCACAGTGAGGACACACACAGCAATAAAAACCTGACAGAGAATCTAAGCCTTTTCTGCTCAATACAGAACTAAATAAAATATTTTGACTGGAGTTAAAATTTAACTTGTTTGCTGACAGAGCTGTTTTTCTTTTTATGCCTGAAGATGAATTTAAAACCACAAACATTTATATACTTTTTGAAAGCAGATATCCTGCAAAATAAAATGGTTGCGATTCCAATTTTTTTATGTTACTTGATATTTGCGCAACAGTTTATCAAGTGCAAACATTTTCAGTAAAAACCACACGAAAGTTCATTTTGGGTCACACAATTTTTTTGGCAAAATATAAAAGATGAGGGTTAACCAAGTAGGTACCCAATATATACAGTTTATATGACATAAGATTATTTATTTATTTGTTATGCTTCGATACAGCCAATACTTTATGGTAGTAGAAAATCTCCTGACAAAGCCAGATTAAAGGCAAATCATGTTGAGATGACTACTTCAGACTATGGATATGTTCAAAATCTGCATCACTCTATGTACATTGTCTAATTGATATGCCTTTGGATATACAGTACTATATATATATATATATATATATATATATATATAATTTTATTTTTATTTTTTTTACAAAACAACGTCGTTTTTATGAGATTTTTGTACATCAATAAAAATTTTGAATTTTATATTATGTATTTGTTAATACTCTGCGCCTCAAAAGTCCCAGATTTGAGGCATTCCTGTTGTTTTGCCATTTAATTGGGATGTTGGTGCCCTTGGTTTCCCCTCTATCTTTTGCATATATCCTAACCCATTACCTAGTCAATCCCAAAAATGAAATTATTACTAGTGGACTACTGGGCCAATATGTGTATCATGCCTTAAAATTATCTTGGCCCACACACATCCTCTGTATACCAGAAGATGTCAAGGTAACATTCACATCTTACCTGCTCTAGTGTAGCTTCACACGATGCCCAACTGTATTGTTATCCTTCCTACCTCATATAATGCTGGGTGTCACATGCACTAAGATCTTCAAGCCAGATCCTGGATAAAGTAACATCAAGTGATGAAAAGCCTTAATATTAAACCAAAGCTTCCAACCTTCAGCTTTTTTGGCTCTGTTCAAGCCTTGAGTTTTCCAAGGTAGTCTACCATATAACTTGCTAAAGTTATATATTAGTTTATTTGGGCAGAACACTAGACTATGAGACATGGAAGATTGTTCGAAAAGGTTTTAAAGACTCCTTAAAATGTAACTTTACTTTAAAATCTAATGCCAACCAGAAGCCACTTTCTGTCCCTGTTACACCTGTACAAGAAATGGAGGATGTGGATGTTACCAGAACAAGAAGCAATGGATAGCAAAACAAACACTGCCCATAGTTCTAACCCTTTCTCACTCTGCTATAAACATGTTTTTGTCTGTGTCCCAAGCTATTTTCCATCACTTGCTGCTCTGGCAGGAAGTGAGGGCCAATCTCCTCCAGTAGAGAAATAGAGGGCAATAAAATAAAAGAGCTGCTAACCCAACTTTACTCTATCCAAAGCAACATTTATGGCTAGATTTGGGCATTGAGCAAGTGTTAGTCATAGACGCTGTTTGGACACAATTCATGGGAAAGCAATATAATAGTTCCATATCTTTCGCTGTTCTGAGGAAGCAGCTGTTTCAAGAAGATCTAAAGACACAGCATACACATTTATTTCATAGCTTCAGCATTGTAATAACAATACAAGCAATAGTTATTTTTTACAATCCAATATAAAAATTTTGCCTGTCTGCTGGCTATCTCTTTCCACAACCTCCTGGATTCCCTGCATGCTTTGCTGCTTCGGCTCTGTCTATTCTATATTTTACGTTCAAAGCAAACAAAAAGGTGCCTCTAAGTGCAGCAATGCTAGACTTTAATAGCCCAAAGGAGTTAAAATACACTTACTAGAAGTGAGATAAAAACAAGACTCATCATGGTAGTTATGGTGGAATAGTAGTCCAGCGTCAGGGTGGTTCCGGTGGGGTGGTCCTTGAGGTGGTCCAGTATTCAGCAGGAGATCCCAGCCGACCAGCAGAGGGGAGCCGCAGCAGTAGGAAATGCCAGACGGGACAGCCGCGCTGCCGGGACCAGCGTGGAAAGCAGGACCCGGGAGTGACGTCAGTGGAAGAGGACCAGAACCAGCGTGGAACGCATTGGCCGGAAGTAATGTAAAAGGGTCGGGGCGCGTTTCGAAGCATCTGTTGGCTTCAAGAAGGTATGAAGAAGGAGCCAATAGATGCTCCGAAAAGCTTCCTGCGCCTTTTTACGTCACTTCCACTTCCACGCTGGTTCTTCCACTAACATCACTTTAGGGCGGCACAGTGGTGTAGTGGGTAGCACTCTCTCCTAGCAGTAAAAAAGAGTCGCTGGTTCAAATCCCAACCACGACACTACCTGCCTGAAATTTGAATGTTCTCCCTGGGCCTGCGTGGGTTTCCTCCAGGTACTCCGGTTTCCTCCCACACTCCAAAGACATGCTGGTAGGTTCATTGGCTTGTGTCCAAAATTGTCCCTAGTATGTGAGTTGGGGACCTTGGATTATGGGCTCCTTGGGGGTAGGGACCAATGTGAGTGTGCAATGTATGTGTGGAGTGCTGCATAAATTGATGGTGCTATATGGGTACCTTAAATAAAAAAAATTGGGATAATTGTAGACATGCGCCCACACTCTCTCAAGATGGACTGGTGTCTTTATTTAACCTTACTAACTATGTAACTTCTGGGTCTTGCTTTCCACACCGGTCCCGGCAGCGTGGCTGTCTCTTTTGGCATTTCCTACTGCTGTGGCTCCCCTCTGCTGGTCACTTCCGACCAATGTGTTCCACCCTGGTTCTGGTGCCCTTCCGCTGCCGTCACTTCCGGGTCTTGTGTTCCACGCCGGTCCCGGCAGCGCGGCTGTCCCTTCTGTAGTTACCTACTGCTGGGGCTCCCCTCTGCTGGTTGGCTGGGATCTCCTGCTGCATACTGGACCACCTCAAGGACCACCCCAACAGCACCACCCTGACGCTGGACTACTATTCCACCATACCTACTATGATGAGCCTTGTTTCTGTCTCACTTCTCGTTAGTGTGTTTTAACTCCTTTGGGCTATTAAAGTCTTGCATTGCTGCACTTAGAGACACCTTTTTGTTTGTTTTGTTCTTACAAGAGATTGCTTCCCTCTTGAAGTGCTGCCCAAGTGTTCTGAGACATAATTTTGAGTTGTATCCATCCCACACTGCGGACATTATCTCTGGCCAGTCCTGTTATCCAGAGCGCCCTATATCTCTTTACCTATATCTTACGTTCAATTTCTAAGGACTAAGTATCCCATAGTACCTTGCTGCCTGCAACCAATGATCATGTGGCATGTTTCCTGTACTAATTGTGCCTCCTGCAGTTCAGACAGCAGTCTCAATGAAATGTGTGACACAGTGGTGCATATTTACAAGGCATAGTAAAAATGTGTCACAAATCTCAAGAAAAACCAAGTTTCTGTTGTAATGCATTTTTGCTTGCATTTTAAACTCCTTGTTTTTGGCAATTTAAGTGTGTTTTATGTGCGTTTTCATTCGCTGTGTGTACTTGCTGTTAACCAATGAGGATCCTGTAGGTAATTGAAAAATGGGTGATTTTGCACCCCTGTTTACAGCTGCCACAGCAAGTGTTGCAGTCTTTACTGGAGTTTAGCATATAGGGGGTATCGAGGGAAGGTGCTTCTAACCATGGGATGACAAGCTGACATGTGCTCACCCACAGCAAGTTGAAATGCATGAAAAAATTGATAGAAATGCACAAAATGTGCATTTTATTGTATTTCCATAGATTTCAATGGACCAGAAAACAAAGATAATTGCATGCAAATTTGGACAAGCCTGATTTTATACAATGCAGCGCACAGATGTGAACTGCCTAGGACTCAATGGGGGAGATTTACTAAAACTATTGCACAGAGAATCCGGTAAAGCTGCCCTAGAATTGAACAGTGCCTAGGTCCATGTGACAGCAGGATGGAATTCCAACACTCACTTTGCTCATATCTATTATAAATTGGCCCCTAAGTCACAGAGGGGCCTCTTTGCACAATGTACACACAATTTGTTTACCTGACCGCAGGCTAAATACTGATATTTAATTTGTGTAAAGGCAGCCCCCAAAAGGATTCTGATTTTTTTCTGTTGTATTGAACAGTTGCAACCTGTTGTTCACAAGTATTCAATAGAGTTGAACTCCAGCCAAAACTTTTATTTTATTTTATTTTTTTTTAATAAGGCAGGCTTGCTTAGAACCTTTCCAACAGTTTCCAAGACAGAGGAAGTGTCAGCAAATCTCCTAAATGGGAACACAAACAGCAATAAAAACCTGACAGAGATCTTAAGCTGAGTATACACTAGTAGAATTTATAACAAAATTCGTACAAAAATTCTCAGAACATTTGAGATTGTCATTTGAAAGAATTTATTTGCTTTTAACAATCGAATTTGAAATGAATTGTCTTTACCGAATGGAAAGCACATACATGGTTAGAAATTTGTACATTTGAAAAATGTTTCCATCGTGTTCCTTTTTTGCCTGCCAGTTCACAACCTTCTATTTTATGAGTAAACTTCTCATTGAAAAATAGCTTAAAACTTCCTAACAAGGACAGACAGCAAGAAAATGATATCTAAAATATTACTGCAGCTAAAAGAGTATTGTTGATTGCAAGCTCCTAAAAGTAGATAGTGATATTCCTCTTTAATACTGGCCTAAACGTATGCTCCTCAGCAGCTGTTTATGTTATTCAGGTAACCAAGTTATAGTACTGAGCCACTCATGACTCGCCTGTGCATAAGAAAGGTCACCTGGCAAACATACTGCTTAATATACAGTACATAGTATTTGGGAAAATGCTACCTAGCAGACAAAAATACTTTTCCCCCCTCTTTAAGACTTACCTAGATTATGTCAGTTGTCAGCACAGTCCCAGATCCCCTTTTGGTTTCTTGTTTTTTAACTGTTCTCTGACCTTCCCTCAGCTTAGTGTCATGTACTTGTTCCTGGGCCAGGCAAGGACATCTGCCAAAACTTAGTTGTGTTGTAAGATTTTTGGCTCAGAAAGAAGAAAGGAGGAGGTCTTTTAGGGATCGAGGTTAACCAAGGCCCAAGGTTCTGAATTTGTTTTATTAGTGATCCAGTTGCTGGTGTGAGGTTTCAAATTCAAAAAGGAAAATCCACACTAATATAAAATACAGGACTCAATTCACTAAGAATTAAATAGCACATGAGTATTGACTTTAACCACTTCAATACAGGGCACTTATACACCTTCCTGCCCAGACCAATTTTCAGCTTTCAGCGCTGTCGCACTTTGAATGACAATTGAGCGGTCATGCTACACTGTACCCAAACTAAATTTTTATCATTTTGTTCCCACAAATAGAGCTTTCTTTTGGTGCTATTTGATCACCTCTGGGATTTTTTTTTTCTGCTAAACAAATAAAAAAAAGACTGAAAATTTTGTTTTTTTATTTCTGTTACAAAACTTTGTAAATAAGTAAGTTTTCTCCATCACTGATGGGCACTGATGGGGCTGTCCTGACGGGCACCGATGAGGTGGCACTGAAGGGCACTGGATGATGGGAACTAATATGCGGCACTGATAGGCGGCACTGATAGGTGGCACTGATATGCAGCACTGATGGGTACACATAGGTGGCACTGATGGGCACTGAAAGGTGGCACTGAAAGGTGGCACTGATGGGCACTGATAGGTGGCACGGATGGGCACTGATAGGCAGCATGGATGGGCACTGATAGGTGGCATGGATGGGCACTGATAGGTGCCACTGATATACACTAATGGATGGTACTGATAGGCATCACTGATTGGCAGGCATTATTGTTTGACACTGATTGGCATCCATTGTGGGCACTGATTGGCATTTATTGTGGGCACTGATTGGCATCCATTGTGGGCACTGATTGGCATATATTATGGGCACTGATTGGCATCCCTGGTGGCCACGGGTGGCATACCTGGTGGTGACTAGTGGTGGGCATCCCTGGTGGTCCTGGTGGCGTCCCTGGTGGTCCAGTGTGGGCATCCTGGGGGGGGGGTGGCTGCGCTTATAATCAATCGGCAAAGACCCCCTCTGTCAGATGAGCAGTCGATCGGCTCTCCTCTACTCACGTCTGACAAACGCAAGTAAAGAAAAGCCGATCAACAGCTCTTCCTGTTTACACTGTGATTAGCCGTGATTGGACATGGCTAATCACGTGAGAAAGAGTCTCCGACAGAGACTCTTTACCTAGATCAAAGTTGCGGTGTGTCAAACTGACACACCGCAACAACGATCGCCGTGATGCACGCCCCCGGGGGTGCGGAGTGGCTTGTTACCCTGAAAGACGTCATATGACGTACGATCAGGATAACACAACCACTTTGCCAACGTCATTTTGCTATATGGCGGGCGGCAAGTGGTTAACCACTTGCCTACCGCCTCACGCCGATATACGTTGGCAGAATGGCATGGGCAGGCAGAGTAATGTACCCGTACATTACTCCCCTTCTGCGGGCGGGGGGGGCGCTATCGTGCCCCCCCGGTGCCTGAGACGTTCGATATCGTTGCAGGAGTGATCCCTCCTGAGGGGGAGGCCACTGATTCATGGCCACCCCCTCACGACTGCTCTTGACGAATGGGAAGCTTCCTCTGCTTCTCAAGCTGTAAACAGAAGCAGAGGAAGTGACGTCATCTCTCCTCGTGTCGGTGTTTTCGCCCGGAGCCCGAGGAGAGAAGACATCACTGTGAGTTTGCTCCAACAGCACACTAATACTAGTACACATAGGCACACAAATCACCCCCAAATCACTCCCCCCCTGCACCCCCTGTCACAGTGACACCAATAGCAGTTTTAATTTTTTTACTGATTATTGCATTGGTGTCATTTTGTGACTGTTATAAGTGTTAGGGCCTTTAGTGGTAGGCCCCTTTAGGTCTAGGGTACCCCCCTAACCCCCCTAATAAAGGTTTAACCCCTTGATCGCCCCCCAGTTAACCCTTTTACCCCCTGTCGCCAGTGTCATTAATCGATAATTTTTCTGATCGCCATATTGGTGTCACGAGTGACGCTAGTTAGCCTGTTATTTATTTAGGTTCACCGTCAGCTTTTTATAGCGTCAGGTACCCCCATATACTACCTAATAAAGGTTTTAACCCCCTGATTGCCTCCTAGTTAATCCTTTCCCCAGTGATCACCGTATAAGTGTTACGGGTGACGCTGGTTAGTTAATTTATTTTTTATACCCGCCGTTTAATACCCAATAAAGGTTTAACCCCCTGATCACCCGGCGGGTGATATCAGTTAGGTTTTAGGGTCAGTTAGGGTCTGCGTCACCCCAGGCAGCATCAGATTAGTGCCAGTACCGCTAACACCCACGCACGCAGCATACACCTTCCTTAGTAGTATAGTGTCTGAACGGATCAATATCTGATCTGATCAGATCTATACTAGCGTCCCCAGCAGTTTAGGGTTCCCAAAAATGCAGTGTTAGCGGGATCAGCCCAGATACCAGCCAGCACCTGCGTTTTGCCCCTCCGCCCAGCCCAGCCCACCCAAGTGCAGTATCGATCGTTCACCGTCACTTACAAAACACTAAACACATAACTGCAGCGTTCACAGAGTCAGGCCTGATCCCTGCGATCGCTAACAGTTTTGTTGGTAGCGTTTGATACAGTTGCTGACAGCCTAGGAGCTTTTTTACCTGTGAGTCTCACTACTGTACCAGTAAATTTAGAGCCAAAATGGCAAATTGAAGGTACAGTAGTGAAGAGGCCTACATGTTTTTAAGCATGACAGATAGTGAAGAGGAAGTCACTCATCTGTCAGATTCAGGCTCAGAATACAATCCTGTAGATAACAGCGGCTCCATGACAGATAGCTCTGACGACGGAGTTGTGGTTCCTGCCAAGGTCAGGCGTACCAGACCCCGATCTTCTTCTGCTGTTGTTGAGGTGCAAGAACCGCAGGGCTCTCGTATGGAGCAGAGAAGTACTAGTGCCGCTCATCCTTCTGGTGAACTGGCAAGCACCAGCGGCCTAGTACACCCTGGTCGTACATCCAGCACTGCAGTAACACGTGCAGTTCAAGCTGGCAAGGTGGCAAGCACAAGTAGTGTCCCTCTGCCACCAAGAAGACAAAGACAGGCCCGTCGTGCCCATAGTGTCCTTCCTGCAGAATTTGCTAATCCTAATTGGGAACCCACCACTTCTGCAGCGCCCGTACTTCCCCCATTCACTGCACAACCTGGAATTCAGGTGGAAACAGTTTATTTTACGTCACTTGATTTTTATTCACTGTTTTTCACGGAAGATCTCTAAAGATCTATTGTGGACCAAAGTAATTTGTATGCTGGTCAATTCATCGCCACAAATCCCCAGTCCTCCCTTGCCAGAGATTGGAAACCAATTACCGTTTCCGAATTTAAGACCTTTCCGGGCCTATCCCTCGACATGGGCATAGTTAAAATGAGTACGTTGCGGTCATATTGGTCCACTGACCCAATTTACCATATGTCCGTATTCTCTGCCTCCATGACCAGGGCACGATATGAGCAGATCTTGCGGTTCATGCATTTCAACAACAATGAACTCTGTCGTCCTCGTGGAGACCCTGGATACGATCGGCTATACAAAATTCGGCCCCTCGTAAACCACTTCAACGAACGTTTTGCAGCCTTGTTTACTCCCCATCAAGTTGTCTGCGTTGATGAGTGCCTGATTATGTTTTCTGGCCGCTTGTCATTCAAACAGTATCTTCACAGCAAGCGTGCCAGATACGGAGTCAAGATGTATAAGCTCTGTGAGAGGGCCACAGGCTAGACATATAGTTTTAGTGTTTACGAGGGAAGAGATAGTCGCGTAGAGCCGCCAAACTGCCCAGACTACATAGGGAGCACTGGCAAGATTGTGTGGGACTGGGTGTCACCCTTATTCAGAAAGGGGTACCATTTGTATGTGGAGAATTATTACACGAGCGTGACACTTTTTAGTTACTTATTTGATCATCAGATTGGCGCATGTGGCACCGTGCGATCTAATCACCGGGGCTTACCCCAGAGACTTGTAGAATCCTGTCTTAGGCTGGGGGAGAGAGCCTGCTTGAAGTGTAATAACTTGCTCGCTGTGAAGTGGAGGGATAATAAGAATGTTTTTGTTCTGTCCTCCCTTCATGCAGACATGAGGGTCCAAATACAACCAAAATATGGGAGGGGTGGACCTCAATGAACCAGTTGTTGGAACCGTACCTAGTTGCCCGTAAGGCCAGAAGCTGGTACAAAAAAGTGTCTGTATACTTATTTCAAATGGCTTTGCTGAATGCTCATGTGCTATACAGAGCTTCAGGATGGACTGGATCCTTCCCTAAATTCCAGGAAGAGATTGTCAGAGTTTTAGTGTAGGGTACAGCACTGCACAGACTAGGACACACTTTCACAGGGTCTCCCAAGATGCCAAGAGACCCGAACCTGAAACCGAACCATTACAGTTACACAAAAAAATATATAAAATAAAAAAAAAAAAAATAGTTGTCATTTTATTGTTCTCTCTCTCTCTCTCTCTCTCTATTCTCTCTCTATTGTTCTGCTCTTTTTTACTGTATTCTATTCTGCAATGTTTTATTGTTAAATATGGTTGTGGCTAGATGGTACAATTGGATGCAGCACCTCATCCCAAAGTAATTAGATAGCTAGTGAATATAGGGACAGGGGATTATAACGGTGCTAAGGTCAAATAATGCAAAAGGGAAGAGAGGATTTAAAATGACAAAGTTACAAAATTTTATTGGTAATGTTACAGACATGAAAAAACACTGAAATGGTTAACACCTAAAACAGACTTATATATTGCGTGCGACCCAAAATGCAGTAGAGTAGGCCAGATGGAGATGGCCATCCAAATAAGGGCTCGGTTTCCTACATGTTTCGCCAAGGCATTGGCTTCCTCAGGGAACAAGAGCTCAGATTGGGTATAGAGAAGTCTGTACATAGGGATACAGAAAACATAATATGAACAGAAATATCTAACAATACAATATTTAGTACAAAGCTGATTAATGGAATATTGTGGCTGGACAGTCTCGCAGAGAGGCGGTCCCAGTGACCCCGGTACCGCAAACGTACCTGAAAGACCTACACCCAGAGGGGGCACGAAAAATGTCACCCAAGGGGGAAGGGCGGGCTGCACCGTGTATTGTGTCTGCAGGGGGCATGCAGTAAACCTGGCAAAGGAATGCATTGGAAATAGGTGAGTAGATGTTAGGTATATATTGAACGTTACGTTTAAGAGGGCACAGGAAGTGATGCAAATGTACATCGGTTGCATAGAGCAAAAAAATTTTTTTTTGATAAAAAACTCACACTATTGGTTAAAAACAGTTGATTGGAGGAGGGAAAAAGCGCCTGTAGGTAAGTACGCACACACAGCAGGACAGTTGGCAGGATTGGCAATCAAATGATAAATGACCTATATGAGAAGATAGGTTTGCTTTACAGATAGGCCTAATAGTCATCATAGAAATGGAGGAGAAAATAGCACAGGGAAAAGACTTACCTAATAAGGTGCACTGTAAAGCAAGTAACTAACTTAGATGTTTGCGTAATTTGTATGCATAAGAAATAATCTTTTAGGGAAGACAGCAGATACAGTGAGTCCTAGAGGGGAATAGATGGAGAAGGGCTGTATTAGGAAATCAGAGAACTATGCAGTGTGGGGCTAAAAAACTAGTTAAAAGGCAGGGAATGATTTACCTGATAGACCGTTTAGCAGAGTACGTGACTGTTAAGAAGTCAGTATTGGTGATTGCCAGGGAGATGGATGGTAGCTCCAAGATGGTAAATCCTAAAGGGAGTAATTGAAGGCTAAGTAAAGGGTAAGGTTAAGGAAAGTATTAAAGATGTGACGATAATCCCGGATTACCTGGTTACTGTGTGTGGGAACACATACAGGCACGTCCCTCGTCCAGCATGTGAAACGAGGGACTGGCCGGTTACTGAAATACCCCCCACACCTGATCAGATAGTGATCAGGTGTGCGGACGCGAGTGAGGGGCGTCCGCGCATGCGCGTTAGGCGGCGCCCCGGAAACTACATGTTCCGGCATGCACCGCGCGCGCACGCTCAGACACAACGGCGTCCGCCTGGCCAATGAGTGGATGAGACGCCGTGGATTGGGAGGTCCCAGGGTGCCGTCAACATTCATCTGCCGGTGGAATGGGGGAGGCCAGAAGGTGTGAGCGAGGCGCGGACACCCGGGGCAGACAATAATGTACTGCCCCGGGCGTCCGTACAGGCACGAACAGCGCTAGCGAAACCCCTGCCGATAGGGGGGCACGGCCGCGCCCCCCCCCCGCGGGATGCGGGAAAGCCAGTGAGCGAAAGCGATTCGGGGACGGAACCCACCTCAATGCGAGATAGAGTGTGGGCGGAGGCACAGGATGGGGGGACTGGTCCCCCACTAACCCGACGGTCCATCTGATCAGGTGTGGGGGGTTTGCTCTTCCCCCCACAGTGTCCCCCTGTGTGCTTCCCCCCCAGTGTTCCCTTGTGTGCTTCCCCCACAGTGTCCCCCTGTATGCTCCCCCCACGGTGTCCCCCTGTGTGCTCCCCCCCAGTGTTCCCCTGTGTGCTCTCCACCCACAGTGTCCCCCTGTGTGCTCCCCCCCCCACGGTGTCCCACTGTGTGCTCCCCCCTAGTGTCCCACTGTGTGCTTCCCCCCCAGTGTTCCCTTGTGTGCTTCCCCCCCAGTGTCCCCCTGTGTGCTCCCCCCCCCACACTGTCCCCCTGTGTGCTCCCCTCACAGTGTCCCCCTTTATGCTCTCCCCCCCACAGTGACCCCCTGTGTGCTCCCCCCAGTGTCCCCCTGTAAGCTTCCCCCCCAGTGTCCCCTGTGTGCCTCTCCCCCAGTGTGCTTCCGCCCACAGTGTCCCCCTGTGTGCTCCCCCCAGTGTCCCCCTGTGTGCTCCCCCCAGTGTCCCCCTGTGTGCTCCCCCCACAGTGTCCCCCTGTGTGCTCCCCCCACAGTGTCCCCCTGTGTGCTCCCCCCCACAGTGTCCCCCTGTGTGCTCCCCCCCACAGTGTCCCCCTGTGTGCTCCCCCCACAGTGTCCCCCTGTGTGCTCCCCCCACAGTGTCCCCCTGTGTGCTCCCCCCTACAGCGTCCCCCTGCGTGCTTCCCCACAGTGTCCCCCTGTGTGCTCCCCCCACAGTGTCCCCCTGTGTGCTCCCCCCCAGTGTTCCCCTGTGTGCTCTCCACCCACAGTGTCCCCCTGTGTGCTCTCCCCCCCACGGTGTCCCACTGTGTGCTCCCCCCTAGTGTCCCCCTGTGTGCTTCCCCCCCAGTGTTCCCTTGTGTGCTTCCCCCCCAGTGTCCCCCTGTGTGCTCTCCCCCCCACTCTGTCCCCCTGTGTGCTCCCCCCCACAGTGTCCTCCTGTATGCTCTCCCCCCACAGTGACCCCCTGTGTGCTCCCCCCCCGTGTCCCCTGTGTGCCTCTCCCCCAGTGTGCTTCCGCCCACAGTGTCCCCTTGTGTGCTCTCTCTTCTACAGTGTCCCCCTGTGTGCTCCCCCCAGTGTCCCCCTGTGTGCTCCCCCCTACAGCGTCCCCCTGCGTGCTTCCCCCCAGTGTCCCCCTGTGTGCTCCCCCCACAGTGTCCCCCTGTATGCTCCCCCCACAGTGTCCCCCTGTGTGCTCCCCCCCAGTGTTCCCCTGTGTGCTCTCCACCCACAGTGTCCCCCTGTGTGCTCTCCCCCCCACGGTGTCCCACTGTGTGCTCCCCCTAGTGTCCCACTGTGTGCTTCCCCCCAGTGTCCCCCTGTGTGCTCCTTCCCCCCCCATAGTGTCCCCCTGTGTGCTACCCCCACAGTGTCCCCCTGTGTGCTCCCCCCCACAGTGTCCCCCTGTATGCTCCCCTCCACAGTGTCCCCCTGTGTGCTCTCCCCCCCACAGTATCCCCCTGTGTGTTTCCCCCCTCCCCAGTGTCCCCCTGTGCCCTCTCCCTCCACCAGTGTCTCCCTGTGTGCTCTCCCTCTCCCAGGGTCCTCCTGTGTCTCTCTCCCCCCCACAGTGTCCGCCTGTGTGCTCTCCCCACCCCACAGTGTCCCCCTGTGTGCTCTCCTCCCAGTGTCCCCCTCCAGTGTCCGCCTGTGTTCTCCCCCTCCAGTGTTCCCCTGTGTGTTCCCCCTCCAGTGTCCCCCTGTGTTCTCCCCCTCCAGTGTCCCGCTGTGTTCTCCCCCTCCAGTGTCCCCCTGTGTGCTCCCCCTCCAGTGTCCCCCTGTGTGCTCCCCCAGTGTCCCCCTGTGTGCTTCCCCCCTCCCCAGTGTCCCCCTGTGCCCTCTCCCTCCACCAGTGTCCCCCTGTGTGCTCTCCCTCTCCCAGGGTCCTCCTGTGTCTCTCTCCCCCCCACAGTGTCCGCCTGTGTGCTCTCCCCACCCCACAGTGTCCCCCTGTGTGCTCTCCTCCCAGTGTCCCCCTCCAGTGTCCGCCTGTGTTCTCCCCCTCCAGTGTTCCCCTGTGTGTTCCCCCTCCAGTGTCCCCCTGTGTTCTCCCCCTCCAGTGTCCCGCTGTGTTCTCCCCCTCCAGTGTCCCCCTGTGTGCTCCCCCTCCAGTGTCCCCCTGTGTGCTCCCCCAGTGTCCCCCTGTGTGCTTCCCCCCTCCCCAGTGTCCCCCTGTGCCCTCTCCCTCCACCAGTGTCCCCCTGTGCGCTCTCCCATTCCCAGGGTCTCCTTGTGTGCTTTCCCCCTCCCAGTGTCCCCCTGTGTGCTCTCCCCCTCCACAGTGTCCCCCTGTGTGCTCCCCCCGACAGTGTCCCCCTGTGTGCTCTCCCCCCTACAGTGTCCCCCTGTGTGCTCCCCCTCCAGTGTCCCCCTGTGTGCTCCCCCAGTGTCCCCCTGTGTGCTTCCCCCCTCCCCAGTGTCCCCCTGTGCCCTCTCCCTCCACCAGTGTCCCCCTGTGTGCTCTCCCTCTCCCAGGGTCCTCCTGTGTCTCTCTCCCCCCCACAGTGTCCGCCTGTGTGCTCTCCCCACCCCACAGTGTCCCCCTGTGTGCTCTCCTCCCAGTGTCCCCCTCCAGTGTCCGCCTGTGTTCTCCCCCTCCAGTGTTCCCCTGTGTGTTCCCCCTCCAGTGTCCCCCTGTGTTCTCCCCCTCCAGTGTCCCGCTGTGTTCTCCCCCTCCAGTGTCCCCCTGTGTGCTCCCCCTCCAGTGTCCCCCTGTGTGCTCCCCCTCCAGTGTCCCCCTGTGTGCTCCCCCAGTGTCCCCCTGTGTGCTTCCCCCCTCCCCAGTGTCCCCCTGTGCCCTCTCCCTCCACCAGTGTCCCCCTGTGCGCTCTCCCATTCCCAGGGTCTCCTTGTGTGCTTTCCCCCTCCCAGTGTCCCCCTGTGTGCTCTCCCCCTCCACAGTGTCCCCCTGTGTGCTCCCCCCGACAGTGTCCCCCTGTGTGCTCTCCCCCCTACAGTGTCCCCCTGTGTGCTCCCCCTCCAGTGTCCCCCTGTGTGCTCCCCCAGTGTCCCCCTGTGTGCTTCCCCCCTCCCCAGTGTCCCCCTGTGCCCTCTCCCTCCACCAGTGTCCCCCTGTGCGCTCTCCCATTCCCAGGGTCTCCTTGTGTGCTTTCCCCCTCCCAGTGTCCCCCTGTGTGCTCTCCCCCTCCACAGTGTCCCCCTGTGTGCTCCCCCCGACAGTGTCCCCCTGTGTGCTCTCCCCCCTACAGTGTCCCCCTGTGTGCTCTCCCTTCCCCCACAGTGTCCCCCTGTGTGCTCTCCCTCCCCCCCACAGTGTCCCCCTGTGTGCTCTCCCTCTACCTACAGTGTCCACCTGTGTGCTCTCCCTCACCCCACAATGTCCCCATGTGTGCTCTCCCTCCCCCCACAGTGTCCCCCTGTGTGCTCCCCCTGTGTGCTCCCCCCTGTGTCTCCCTGTGTGCTTCCCCCCCAAGTGTCCCCCTGTGCAGGTGTGGCTTGAGTGTGGGTGGGGACACAGGGGGCCCCATGATCTTCTATTGCCCGGGGGCCCCATGAGTTGTCAGTCCGCCCCTGCACAAAACCCACAACTATTATATATTTTCTGAAAGCAGACACCCTAGATAATAAAATAGCGGTAGTTCAAATTTTTAATGTCACACGATATTACCGCAAAGGTCTAGGAAACACAACATTTCAGTGATAAAAACACTAACGTGAATTTTAGGGCAAACAAACACAATAAATTACTAAAATGTTTGGTAAAATATAAAAGACGAGGTTGTGCCAAGTAAATAGATACCCAACATGCCAAACTTAAAATTTTTGTGCGCCCGTGAAAAGGGGTCAAACTGCAGTACCCTATATTTTCTATAGGTGATGCTTCAAAAGCGTCCTATAGGCTTCAATTTAGTGTTACTGAGGAGGTCTCGTGTTCGAATTATTGCTCTTACTCTGGCTTTGTCTGGTGATGTAACATGTGTATCGCAATTGACGATTCCACACATAGGAGAACCGACGTATGCATTTACATTCATGCGTGTGTATATGTGGGGGTGGGGGAGGCTCAAAAAAAATTTTTTTTGGGGGGGGGGGGGATTTTATGTGCTTGGATGTAACTTTATTTTTTTGCAAAAAAAAAAAAAATTTTTTTTTTGCATAACTTTTTTCATCACATGGGGGACAAAAAGTCCCCTATGTGATTTTTTTTGGTGACAGGTTCTCTTTATTGATATTTGCCGGGCCAAAAAGACCCTACATGTCTCCCCTGTGCTCCACTGAATGTTTTGCAATGCATATAGCATTGTAAAACATTATTTCCCGGGTGATCTAGCCGGGGACACTGAGAGCTTGACCCAGAAGTGATGTCAGAGACGTCTCTTTCCAGGTCACAAGAAGAATGGGAGTAGAGCGGACGTGTGTCCACTCTTCTCCTTCCCCTCCAGCCGCCGGCACCCCCCCATGGAGCTCCCGGGCCCGCAGATGGGCAAGCGTAGCCTGGTAAGCATGGTGGGGCACGGCGGTGGAGGTGTGGCGCCGGTACCGGGCTGTGTGAGAGCGATCGAGCGGCAGCAGGGCCACACAAATGCTATTACCTGACATGCAGGAGACTGCCTGTAAGTTTCACTCACAATCCCGGTGGCTGCAGCCATCGGACTGTGTGTAATACCCCCCCCCCCGGCTGTCAGGTCCATGCGACGTACGGACCTGGCAGTGAAAGGGTTTTAAAGCAGGGGTCCCCAACCAAGTCCGTAGCCTGTTGCTGACCAGGCCACACAACAGGAGATGAGCGGCGACCGCGGTCCATGCAGGGCTATTACAGACCGCGATCCCCGCTCATATCCTGCTGTGTGGCCTGCCGTGTGTCCTTTCCCAGCTCCTCCGGCCAACAATATCATCTTAGCAGGGCAGGGGGCGGGAGGAGCAGCAGATCGAAATGGAGAGCTCCTCCCGCCCCCTGCCCTGCTAATAGGATGACATCGTCGGGATGGGCAGGAGAGCCGGTGTTCTGTGGTGAGGTGCCCCCCATCAAATAGTGCCCGTACGGAACAGCACAACAGCTGATTTGCCGATCAGCTGGGCTAACATAACCGGGGTGCATGCGCACATTGTAGGAGGTATCTCTCGGTGGGAGATACCATTTCACAGGCACAATTTAAACCTATACAAACAGCGGGGGAGATCGTAGTTCGTGCATCGCTGCTGCTGGAGGGTAGCTAGTGGCTGTGTTGAAGAGCTGGCTTTATCTGTGTTGCAACCCGCCCTTTCACACAGGCAAAACCGGCCATTCAACACAGCAAACCCGCCCTGCAACACAGACAAAATCGGAGCATCAGCACACTGTAAAGCCGCCCCGCAACAGCGAGGCACAATGTGAGAAATACGGTCTCCCTCCGCTGTTTGTATAGATTTCAATTGTGGCTGTGAAATGGTATCTCCCATCGAGAGATGCCTCCTATGATGTGCGCTTGCGCCCTGGTCACGTCACTCCAGCTGATCGGCAAATCAGCTGAAGTGCGGCTCTGTCCTGCACATGCGCGGGCACTATTCGATGGGGAGCACTTCTCGACAGAACACCGGGAGAGGACACACAGACTGATCACTGCCTCTGTCCTGCTTAGGTACAAGTCCTGTTCACCGCAGGGGAGGCAGACATTAGAACTGGGAAGTGCAGGGCTTTTTTTTCAGCCATCACCACTGTCTACTGCCCAGCTTCCGAGACAGCGCAGCTGAGCTAACCCAGTGTTTCTCCACAGTTCTCCCCCCCTTGGAGCAAGGTGTCAGCACACGAACACTCAGGGCTGATCCTGGGCGAGTGCTCATGGTGCACCGTGCCCAGGCGCCGCAAGCTGCCGCATAAGGGGGGTGCCGAAGCTATGGCAGTCACTTACTGTTACATTCAGCAGCAGCAGCGCCGCTCTGACCCTAGACTTTTTATTGCACCATCCGCTGGCCTCTCTGCTGCCCGTTGCACTGATTGCTAGACTCGCCTGCCGCCTGGTGTCTAGCAACCAGTGATGTCACGTCATTTATGTTGTAAAGCGCTGCGCAAACTGTTGGCGCTATATAAAACCTGTATGATAATAATAATAATAATGAGGCCGAGGCGAGGCCCCAGCATTCAGAGCAGAGGAGAAGCTTCTTCCTCCTTCGCGCCTGGTCAATTTTGGCTCCACCCACCTCCTCCATCTCCTTCAGACAGCGCGACTCAGAGCCTGAGTAAAGGAAGGGAGCATACCTGAAGAGCAGAGTGTGAGCTGTCCACCTGCACCAGCACCTGCCTGAGGTGAGGCAGCCTGTGTCCATGTTCTGGAGCTCATCTAACAGCACTACTTGTATAATTTTGGTCAAGGTGTTAAATTAATTATTTCATGATAGATATGTGAGAGATATCGTTGCGAACCTTCTAAAAATGCTCTTTACCTGGCTGTAATGCTGATGATGGTTCTGAATGTTTTCTAAGCCAGAGCCTGTATGCACATCAATAAAGTTTAGGAAAGTTAAAAATTCTTATCTGCATACCTCCTCCAGGTTAATGAATATAAATGTTGGAACAACTGAGCCATTTTTCTGGCATTTTCAGAAAGAAAAGTCAGTAGTGGAAACCTCTGTAAACATAAAAACAGATCAGAAATGGCTAATCAGACAATGGCGGCTTTATCCTTCTATTAAGACTTTGCATCAAGTTTCTCAAACCTTTGCATACCTGCGTTTTATGTGATAATGACTAAGCCCCTCCCCTTCATGACATTGTTGAAAGGTGGCAGAGCATGGGTAACCTTAAAATGATGCCGCCCCCCCTCAAAAAAGTTTTGCGAACGCTAATGCCATGTGATAGTAACAAGGCAGTGACAGGTGCTCGTAATAGAGACAACAGGGGTCTATTACCTCCCTGATGTCTTCTGTACCTGCAAACAATGCAAATCTGCCCTCTGCCAAAAATCTGACATTTCTGAACCAGAAGTGCCCAGCTCTAAGTATAATGTAAGCTGAGAACATCAGATTGCCTCTTGAGGGATCAGGAAGGAATTCTTTTCCCCTGCTGGAGCAAATTGGACAAAACACAAAAGAAGAGAGCGCAAAGCCTCCCTAGTGTAACTTGGATTTAATATGGTAACGGTAAAAACACTACAATGGTCAAACTCACATTGTGTGAAGATAGATACAGCATAAGGATTCCACTGTGGCCACACTCCTTTAACTACTTAAGGACCGGAAGGATTTACCCCCTTAATGACCAGGCCATTTTTTGTGATACGGCACTGCTTCGCTTTAACTGACAATTACAATCATGCGACGCTGTACCCAAACAAAATTGTTGTCTTTTTTTTCCCACAAATAGAGCTTTCTTTTGGTGGTATTTGATCACATCTGTGATTTTTATTTTTTGCGCTATAAACAAAAAAAGAGCCACAATTTTGAAAAAAAGCAATATTTTTTACTTTTTGCTATAATAAATATCCCCAAAAAGAATATATAAAAACAAATTCTTCCTCAGTTTAGGCCGATATATATTCTTCTACATATTTTTGGTAAAAAAATTGTAATAAGTGTATATTGATTCGTTTGCGCAAACGTTATAGCGTCTACAAAACAGGGAATAGATTTGACATTTTTCTTTTTTTCCTTTTCTTTTTTACTAGTAATGGCGGCAATCAGCGATTTTTATCTGGACTGCAACATTTCAGCGGACAGATCAGCACTTTTGACACATTTTTGGGACCAATGACATCTATACAGCGATCAGTGCTATAAAAATGCACTGATTACCGTGTAAATGTCACTGCTAGGGAACGACACTAGGGGACGATCAAGGGGTTAAATGTGTTCCCTGCTCACACATCTAACTCCACTATCTCCTCTCCAATGCCTCTTACCATTGGGGTCCACCAAGGTTCTGTCCTTGGACCTTTACTATTCTCGATCTACACATCCTCTCTGGGTCAGCTGATAGCCTCCCATGGCCGATCCCAAATCTATCTCTCTACCCCTCAGCTCACCCCATCAGTCTCCCCACACATCACTGATTTACTAACAGACATATCAGCCTAGATGTCACACTACTTCCTCAAACTGAATCTATCTAAAACGGAGCTCATAATATTTCATCCACCGCGTGCCCCTTCCCCTGACTTCTCTGTCAAGATCAATGGCACAACTATTAGTCCATCCCCACATGCCAAGGTGCTAGGGGTAACCTTAGACTCTGTCCTTTCAGGCCCACATCCAATCCCTGTCCAAATCATGCTGCCACCGCAACATCTCTAGAATACGCCCCTTTTTAACCAATGACACCACCAAGCATCTAATTCACTCCCTGGTTATCTCTCGCCTCGACGACTGCAAGTCTCTCCTCATTGAATTACCTTTAGATGCACTATCCCCCTTCAGTCCATTATGAATGCTGCTGCAGCCACCTTACCAACCATTCAGTGTCCACCCTCCCTGCCAATCCCTGCATTGGCTTCCACTCACCCAACAAATAAAATTTAAAGTACTAACAATAATTTACAAATCCATCCATAACTCTGCCCCCAGCTACATCACTAACCCAGTCCCAAAATACCAACCAAACCACTCTCTTCAGTCCCCCCAAGACCTCCTGCTCTCTAGCTCCCTTGTCACCACCTCCCATGCTCACCTCCAGGATTTCTCTAGAGCTTCTCCCATCCTGTGGAACTCCCTACCCCAATCTGTCCGACTGTCCCCTAATCTAGCCATCATTAGACGATCCCTGAAAACCCTTCTCTTTAAAGAAGCTTATCCTGCTTCAAACTAATACACTGTTTTACTTTCTCCATCAGCTCATTCCCCACAGTTATTACCTTTTGTATCAATTAACCCTCCCTCCTAGATTGTGAGCTCTAACAAGCAGGGTCCTCTGATTCCTCTTGTACCAAATTGTAATGTAACTGCAATGTCTGTTTTAATTTTGTTAAGTGCTGCGCAAACTGTTGGCGCTATATAAATCCTAAATAATTGTAGCGCTGGTAGATTTATGATCTACCAACTGATAGGTAAATTTAGTGAATTGCTCGTTAGGGGAGTTAGATTTGCCTCTGTTCCAGCTTGGCTGACGTTGCGTGTGGTTGCACACTGGCCCGGTGAGTGTCGCTGTTACCATTGGCTAGTGTTGGAAGGGCAACGTATCGAAGCGTATGGGTGCTCCTCTGTCCCGGAGACAACTCGGTGGAGGTGGTCCTCCGAGTTGCATTCTGGGAGAGGGTATTTATGGGACAGACACCATGTTTTGGGGTTCGTTTGCAGCCACCTGCTATCCCTCCTGGTCGACAGGTATGCGTTAGAGTGCTACCTCGTGGTCCTTCGTTCCGGAGGCCCGCACCGATGCGGTGCGTGGGTGGGCCCAGAAGCATGTCTGGGGCCTACCACAGCAGCCGAGGAATGGTCCTGAGCTGTCTATCCAGAGTGAAGAAGCTGGACAACCGAGAAGATCCCAGGGGAGGACCCATCATGAAAGGATCATGCAGAGTGCTGGTCTGGAGAGGGGCCTGGTGACTCGGTTGGAGGACGTATCCTAAAGTAGTTCTACAGCATAGTACTGCTGGGTTGGCTTAGAGGCCCAAGTACTGTGTCTGACATTCACCACAAAATTTAATACATCCTGTGGCAGAGGATCGTACGGGGTTTTTTCAAGCAAGTTTTGTTCGTGCTACGTACTGGCTGCTAGGCAAGTGAGAGAGGCCTATCCAGGCAAGCAAAGATTGTGTCCCACAAGGGGATTGCATCCGATTACAATATTCAGCTTTAAAGGACGTTCTCAAGAATCCTAAAGAAAGATATTTGAGCTTCCCTGCAGCTTCCCTCCTGCCTCTTTCCTGCTACTTCCTTCGTTACTTGGTTCAATAAAGCATTGAAAACGTACTCAAGTGTTGGTGCTTTTATCGTCCAGAGGTAAACTCAACGGAACCCTAGACCTGGTGCTGGTGAAGCAGGGGTGTCAAGAGTGAAGGTAACAAGCCCGCTTAAACCAGCAGCTCCACCGAGAGTTATTGCTACATGTGGGGGCGTCGTTCGGGATTTGTTGACAATCAATTCTCGCAACACAGAGAGGCGTTTCACCCGGGAGTTTACGGTGAGAGCTGGACTTTATCAAATTTTTCAGGAAGAGAAGAGGTTAAAAGTTGCAGGACTTTATTTCTGAATGAATAGGCGGTGGGTGACAGTAAAAGCCCGGGAGCTACATGATCAGAAGAACAAGTGGGAGGAGCCTACCCTACTTGATACCGCGTGGGACGCGTGTATGTGTTTGGCGCCAGAGAAGAAGAGAGGCCTCATGATCGTGCTGAGAAGATCAGAGGGTGGCCATGTCTTTTTCAGCGATGCAGCCAATTATGGGACCAAGAATGTTCCCTGCAAGCACTGCGTTGAATACTATGCTGACCGGAGCCCTGCTTACAGATACTGGTGTTCGTCTGAAGCCGCAGGGGAGGTTTGTTCTGTATACCTCAGGAGATATTGAGGGACTGGGCATGATTTGCCATAGATGTGAAGGACTGGCCGTACATCTCCGTCCATTTGGTCGATGTCCGCAATGTGGAGAGTATTTGTTTGTGGTGGAGCAACCTACTATGTCGCCCCGTGCTTATCGGATGGATTGGGCAACAGGTATCACCACAGTAAAAGCTGCTATTACTACAGAGAGAGAGCGGCAAGCCATTACTTTGCCTGTTGTTGCCGAGAATGTTCCGGAGAGAGACACTGCTGTTGCCGTCTCATCAGCGGACATTGCTTTGAATTCTGAGTCCACCACGCCTGTTTCTGTTGTACCTGTACAGAGGAAGGTGGGATATGTGAAGGCTTCCCGCGGCCGTGGCCTACCCCCGAGGTTACCCGAACCGGATCCAGCAAAGTCCACGACAGGAACGGGTAAGCAGCTGATGGGGAATGTATCTGGGACTGTAAATAAGTATCTGCCAGTAGAAGAGTTGGGAGATTCGGAAATAGAATCCATGTCGGATCTTTACGGTGATGATGACCTGTTTGAGACTATGTCACAAGAACTGTTATGGTCACAAGGCGAAGACATCGCCTCTGCTATGACTTTCCCTGAATGGACAGCCCTGAGTTCTGGGAAGACATCACCCTGTGTGGAGCCACACAGCACTGTAAATGAGACTTTGTCAAAAGTTGTTAGTTCACTACAGACACCGGCTGGGTCTATTGTGAGCAAATCCTTGGATTCCTCCTGGCATGGGAAAGAACAGATCCTTGCCCAAACTTGCACGTTAGCAGAGAATGTTAAACAAGCGTGTAGCTACGGAGTATGGCTTGGAGTTCCCCTATGTCCCTCAGGATGTAATGCAAGTGATTGAAGTTAACCGGGAACTTTGGTACAGTGACAGCTGTTTGGGACTACTTGTCTGTGCCTAAGCCTTTCCGAAAGACTGGATGTTCTGTTAAAATTGATGAACGTTTTGGTGGATGTTTTATGCACTGGAATTTCGGTCGGCACATCTATGCTGACAAAGTGGTCATCTGCAGGCCCGGAAAAGATGACGTTGTATATTTCATTACCACAGTGGATAAACTGGGAAAGACACTGACCTTGCCAGATCCCCGGTTTTATTGGTAACTATGGACAAATGAACTTTGAAGTTAGTTAGTTAGTGTCAGTATAAAGAGATCTTCGTGGTCAAGGTCTGGATTTTCGTCTCAGTGTTTTGAATCCAAGGACTTCTTTTTTGCTAGCCGGATTTCTTTCAGGTGAAAAAAAAATGTATACAGAGATGGACTCCTAAAGATTATTTTTGATAATAGATTATGGGAAGAGAGTCTCCTTTTTAAATGAGGCTTTGCTCCTGAAGTTGTACAGTATATATGTGTGTTTAACATGTTTTCCTTTTCAGGAACCATTTGATCTCCTATCAAGCTGTGAGGCTTTTCAGCTAGATAGTGAGGTTGTGTACAGTCATAGGATGGTTTTGTTTACGGACGTGAACATATTGTTTTATAGATGTTAATCTCATAATGTCTTTCCTTCTTCTCTATCTAATCCAAGTTTTAAGCTCAAATACCTACTCCCAGGCTTGGGAGTTATTATCATTATCTTTGGACAGACGTTGGGGACAACCTCTATTGTAGCGGGGGGAGTATGTAGCGCTGGTAGATTTAAGATCTACCAACTGATAGGTAAATTTAGTGAATTGCTCGTTAGGGAAGTTAGATTTGCCTCTGTTCCAGCTTGGCTGACGTTGTGTGTGGTTCCACACTGGGCCGGTGGGTGTTGCTGTTACCATTGGCTAGTGTTGGAAGGGCAACGTGACGAAGCGTATGGGTGCTCCTCTGTCCCGGAGACAACTCGGTGGAGGTGGTCCTCCGAGTTGCATTCTGGGAGAGGGTATTTATGGAACAAACGCCATGTTTTGGGGTTCATTTGCAGCAACCTGCTGGCCCTCCTGGCCGACAGGTATGCGTTAGAGTGCTACCTCGTGGTCCTTCGTTCCGGAGGCCCGCGCTGATGCGGTGCGTGGGTGGGCCCAGAAGCATGTCTGGGGCCTACCACAGCGCCGAGGAATGGTCCTGAGCTGTCTATCCAGAGTGAAGAAGCTGGACAACCGAGAAGATGCCAGGGGAGGATCCGTCACGGAAGGATCATGCAGAGTGCTGGTCTGGAGAGGGGCCTGGTGACTTGGTTGGACGTATCCTAAAGTAGTTCTACAGCATAGTACTGCCGGGTTGGCTTAGAGGTCCAAGTACTGTGTCTGACATTCACCTCAAAATTGAATACATCCTGTGGCAGAGGATCGTACGAGTTTATTTCAACCAAGTCTGTGGCTGAGACTTTTGTTCGTGCTACGTACTGGCTGCTAGGCAAGTGAGAGAGGCCTATCCAGGCGAGCAAAGACTGTGTCCCACAAGGGGATTGCATCCGATTACAATATTCAACTTTAAAGGACGTTCTCAAGAATCCTAAAGAAAGGTATTTGAGCTTCCCTGCAGCTTCCCTCATGCCTCTTTCCTGCTACTTCCTTCGTTACTTGGTTCAATAAAGCATTGAAAATGTACTCAAGTGTTGGTGCTTTTATCGTCCATAGGTAAACTCAACGGAACCCTAGACCCGGTGCCGATGAAGCAGGGGTGTCGAGAGTGAAGGTAACAAGCCCGCTTAAACCAGCAGCTCCACCGAGAGTTATTGCTACATAATAATAATAATAATCTAACTGTGTGGGGATGTGATTTACTAGAGGAGGAGCCAGATCGCTGCTCCTACTTAGTAGGAGAAGACGATCTGTCTCTCCTCTCCTGACAGGTAGTGTTCTCGCTCTCATGCCCACGATTGCGCGTGTGTAACTGCACTTCCCTGATTTCCTCCCTCTCTGCGAGAAGCCTGCTAATCACTGGGGCTAGGAGGCAGACAGAAGTGACAGCCACCAGCATCACTTTAAGGCCTCATGTACACTGCTGCTTGTAAACAGACGTTCAGAGGCAGTTGGTTGCTTTTTTCAGCTGCCCCTGATGTCATCCAAAGTTATCTTATGTGTACATGTACACAGGTTTGTTTAATGTCGTTTTTAGGCAGTTGCATTTATAGGCTATTCTTTGAAGGCAAAAAAATTAGTCCAGACGCCAAAGTTTCCGTTGTTTCAGACGCAAAACGCCGCTAAATGTGGTTTGCCGCAATTACCGCGTTTTGCCTCGATTTCATTTATAATCGTTTTTACAGGTGCCCTATTTTCTAGCGTTACAAAACTTAAAAATGATAGCAAATGATGAAAAAACACTAAAAAATATTTTAAAAACTTGTAATTGCTTGCTATGCTTTATAGACTATTTACATACCCCTAATGAGCATGATCCAATCCAATACACGACTAGCATTGCTGTTAGCCAAAGTATAATTGGAATTTGACCTATATGTTGTTAGATTTCAACCAGATGACCCCACCATTGGGCTTCACCCCCGACTTGATCAAACATAGTTGCATGAAATTTAGGGTTAGGGTTAGTGTTTCCTATTAGGGTTAGGGGGCTATGGTTAGGGTTTTCCCCTTGAAGAACAAGTTTAGGGTTATGATACGGGTTATGGTTTCCCATTAGGGTTAGGGGGTTATGGTTAGGGTTTTCCCCTTGACAAATAAGTTTAGGGTTATGGTAAGTGTTATGGTTTCCCGTTAGGGTTAGGGTTTCTTGTTAGGGGTTATGGTTAGGCTTTTCCCCTTGAAGAACAAGTTTAGGGTTATGGTAAGTGTTATGGTTTCGGATTAGGGTTTCCCATTAGGGTTAGGGGGTTATGGTTAGGGTTTTCGCCTTGAAGAACAAGTTTAGGGTTATGGTAAGTGTTATGGTTTCCCATTAGGGTTAGGGTTTCTGGTTAGGGTTAGGGTATTCCATTAGGGTTAGGGGGTTTATGGTTAGGGTTTTTCCCCTGAACAACAAGCTTAGTGTTATGGTAAGTGTTATGGTTTCCCGTTAGGGTTACAGTTAGGGTTTCCGGTTAGGGGGTTATGCTTAGGGTTTTCCCCTCGAAGAAGAAGTTAGGGTTTCAGTTTAGGGTTAGGGGTTAGGGTTTCCCATTAGGGTTAGGGGGTTATGGTTAGGGTTTTTCCCTTGAAGAACAAGTTTAGGGTTATGGTAAGTGTTATGGTTTCCCGTTAGGGTTAGGGGGTTATGGTTAGGGTTTTCCCCTTGAAGAACAAGTTAGGGTTAGGGGTTAGGGTTTCCCATTAGGGTTAGGGGGTTATGGTTAGGGTTTTCCCCTTTAAGAACAAGATAGGGTTAGGGCTTCTTGTTAGGGTTTCCAGTTAGGGTTTACCATTAGGGTTAGGGGGTAATAGTTAAGGTTAGGGTTTTCCCCTTGAAGAACAAGTTAGGGTTTCCGGTTAGAGTTAGGGTTTCTGGTCAGGTTTAGGGTTTCCCATTAGGGTTAGGGTTTTCCCCTTGAAGAACAAGTTAGGGTTAGGGTTTACGAGTAGGGTTAATTAAAAATATTTACAAAATTGCAATTAAAATTTGCATAAAAAATACAAAATAATTTAAAAAAAATGAAATTACACATACAGCTTTTAAAAAAAATAATTGCAATTTAAAAATTAAATACATTAAAAAATTGCAATTAAATCTTACATAAAAAAGACAAAATAAATAAATAAAAAAAATGAAATTACATATAAAGCTTATAATAAAAAAATAAACAAAAAATATACTAATCAATTGCAATTTAAAAATTAAATATATTAAAAAATTTGCACTTTTTCCTCACATATGCTCATTATGGGATCCATAGTAAAAGCACCGAAATTGAGGTAGATACAAGTACACTGCTGCTCTCTCAGCTGCTGCTACTCACTCTGGTCTCACAGAATGGCTGAAATAGTTAAGTAATACTGTTTTTTGGGCTTTGGGAGGGTCCTATGATGTTATCTTAAATAAACGCTCCTAGACGCAAACGCGGCAAAACACGGCATGCAAATGCAGCAAAACGGGCGTTTTTATACTCCGGTTTGAAACTGTCAAAAAATTTGTTCAGAGGAGGTTGCCTTAGCATCCCGTGTACATTAAGCCTAGATGATTGATGATATCAGCTGTCTTTTCTGTTTGTGGGCCTACCAAAGCACTAGGTACAATCAGTCAGAACCAGTGAACCATTTGTGACTCCAAACGGGGGCAGGGCAGTGAAGGTTAGATTAAAGTGATTGTAAGGGATAATTTTTTTTTTTTTAATAACAAACATATTTACGTAATCATATTTACCTCCAGTGTGCAGCTTGTTTTGCACAGAGAGGCCCCAAACATCATCTTCTGGGGTCCCCCGGCGGCTCTCACGGCACCTCCCCGCATCAGATAACCCCCTAGGAGAAGCACTCTCCCGGGGGGTTACCTTGCGGGCGTGCTCCCCAGTCCAGCATTTGCGTCCATAGACACGAATGCCTGACTTGGCCCCGCCCCCCACGCCCATGTCATTGGATTTGATTGACAGCAGCGGGAGCCAATGGCTGCGCTGCTATCAATCTAACCAATCAAGAGTCGGGACCCCGTGGAGAGAGGGACGGCGCGTCCCCGCCGAAGAGTTGAAGGGACTCATATTATTATTATTATTATACGAGATTTATATAGCGCCAACAGTTTACTCAGCGCTTTACAATGTATAATGGGGACAACACAATTACAGTACAGTTCAATACAAAAGGTACAGGAGGGCCCTGCTCGTAGAGCTTACATTCTAAAGGGAGGGGGTGGTGGTACAAAAGGTAATAGCTGCAAAGAATGATCTGATGGGGGTGACTCATATAAGTAAAATGGGAGGGCTGGGGGGCTGGTGACTGCCAGGTGTTTTCCCATAAGGTGAAAAAACACGAGGGTTTACATCCCCTTTAAGATAAGCAGCATGGGTTAACATTTAATCAAACTTATTGGTTTGCCCAGCATGGGAACGACCCAAGTCACCTAAATCAGACACAGGTCATCTAATCAGGCATCTTAAGACACATCCAGCTGCAGTGACCTGGGACACCCTGAACCCTGCTTGTACTAGAACTTATGACCCACATATTCTACGAAGACAATAAATTGGGGTGAAACTAAATTTTAGTATGAAGCAGATGCCAACACACAATGTGTTTTTTTATAACAATATTTTATTAGTCTGTATTGAAATTTTACTTTTTTGCGTGAAGTAAAATTCCATCCATGTGCCAATAAACCGAAATCCTATCTTGAGGCACATACATTGGATTGGCACATTATCAGGTTTCAAACATGCATAATATAGATCTACTTTTCCCTGATTGGCTGCACAAAACTTGAGGAACATGTTGTGTGCGAGACCAAGTCTCTTGTAGGCAGGGGACATGTAGATCGTGCGATATTCCATGGAGCAGTCAGGCAACAACCAGCCAATGGGTTGATCCAGCCCTTTCTTCCGAACACAGATGTTAGGTAGGTCCTGAATACAACGTTCTATAAAACAAAGACTTTGCTGCTTCTTTTGCCCGCACACCAATTGATTGTTTACGACTGGAGCTTCACTGACCAAGAGTGGGGTGTAGTAAAATTCATTTGAACTGTGGAAAGAAAGAGGGAAGACAGTGAAGCAATGATTATTGTGTTCATTAAAAATCTCTTTTCACTCTCATTTTATTATAATAAAGATACTTATACATATGTGTTGTAATATGTTCACCGATTTATGTGGGACATTATATTATTATATATATGTACACATACAGCACAATATTAACCAGGCCTAAAATTCAGTTGACAATGGTCGATTTGTCCAAGCCAACTCAATTTTAATATAACAGCTGATGTCCCTTTGATATGTTTATCTTATGCAAGTCTACCTAGGTGTGTGAGGTATGACCTAATTGAACATTTCAAATGATGTTCAGGTGGTATATGGTAATCTAATCTAATTACACATATCTAAGGGGACTTGTTGATGTTGATATGCGGGAGTGCAAATTGGGGCAGTTTATGACTGCAGCTCTTCACGGCTGGGGTTTGTTGTCTGTCTGAAAGACTAAAGCATATTAAAGGCCTGAATGGAGACGGCCAATAAAATTGCTCAGCCATTCAGTGTCTAGTGAATATAACATGGCGTTCAGTCTATAGTTTAATATAGTCTTGTCTGTGTATGACTATGAAGGCGCAGACCTAGGAAAAATGGGACTCTGAATTATATACTCTGTCAGATTTTTTGCCATCTGTGGACTTTGGACCTTGTTCTGTGTTGGAAGTCAATAAAGTGCATCTCTCTGGAAGAATTGGGTTTCTGCGGAAGAGTACTTACATCATCTTTATAATAATTACTAAATTAATCATCCACCCCAATATAAATTATATCATTACAATATGTTGGATGGGTAGTGCCAAAAAGTGGGAATAGGCCAAAAAACTGAAAATCCCATTGTCTTTACTCTGATTTAATGCTAGTAAAGTTGGATATACAGATGTTGGATATAAAATTTGTTTGGTAATAGCCTGGCTAATTGTGGATGAACTACCTTGGATTGTAAGGAAGCTCTGGCACCAGAAACCGCACTTGGCCAAACTGGGAGCTCTATTGGCCTATGGAGAGTAATTTAGGGAAGATAATAATGTTCCTGCACTTATAGGTATTAGTGATGACAGTATTAACCCAAAGACCCCAGCCCAGGTTATCAATATGATTATTAACAATCTGGGCTGCAAGAGTTCTTTTTGCAAAATAGCTCAAGCTCTGTCAGATTGGATGGAGAGCGTCTGTAAACAACAATTTTCATGTCTTGTCACAGCTTCACATAGTGGGCTGGAACAGACAGTAAAACTATATGGGAGGAGAAAGCTGAGAGGCAATATGGGCTGTGCTCTCTCCTCCAGCCTTTACTCTGACCACATGCATGTTTTCTAAGTGGCCAGGAGGCCACTCTAGCTCCTTACAAGGAGGTGCTAGAGAAGACAAGGTGGAAACTAATGCCGGCTCCAGGAATCTCTAAAGTAGACGTGATGCTGCATCACCCAAGAGAGCAAATACCATATGTAATAATTCAGAGACAAAAGCTACATATATTGTAAATATATATGGCTGGACAGTAAAGTGCCTTGAAAAAGTATTCATACCCCTTGAAATTTTCCACATTTTGTTATGTTACATCCAAAAATGTAAATGTGTTTTATTGGGATTTTACTGCATGTGGTAGACCAAGACAAAGTAGCACATAATTACAAAGTGGAAGGAAAATGGTAAATGGTTTTCAATTTTTTTTTTACAAATAAATATCTGAAAAAGTGTGGCGTCCATTTGTGTTCAGCCACTTTTACTCTGATACCCCTAACTAAAATCTAGTGGAACCAATTGCCTTCAGAAGTCACCTAATTAGTAAATAGAGTCCACCTGTATGTAATTTAATCGCAGTATAAATACAGCTGTTCTGTGAAGCCCTCATAGGTTTATTAGAGAACCTTAGTGAACAAACAGCACCATGTAGGCCAAGGAACACACCAAACAGGTCAGGGATAAAGTTGTGGAGAAGTTTAAAGCAGGGTTAGGTTATAAAAAAAAAATCCCAAGCTTTGAACATCTCACAGAGCACTGTTCAATCCATCATCCGAAAATGGAAAGAGTATGGCACAACTGCAACCTACCAAGATATGGCTGTCCACCTAAACTGACAGGCCAGGGCAAGGAGAGCATTAAATAGAGAAGCAGCCAAGAGGCCCATGGTAACTCTGGAGGAGCTGCAGAGATCCACAGCTCAGGTGGGGGAATCTGTCCACAGGACAACTATTAGTCGTGCACTCCACAAATCTGCCCTTTATGGAAGAGTAGCAAGAAGAAAGCCATTGCTGGAAGAAGGCCACAAGTAGTCCCATTTGCAGTTTACGAGAAGCCATGTGGGGGACACAGCAAAAATGTGGAAGAAGGTGCTCTGGTCAGATGAGACCAAAATTTAACCTTTTGGCCTAAAAGCAAAATGCTATTTGTGTGCTATCTGTGAGGAAAACAAGCACTGCACATCACCCTGAACACACCATCCCCACCGTGAAACATGGTGGTGGCAGCATCATGTTGTTGGGATGCTTTTCTTCAGCAGGGGCAGGGAAGCTGGTCAGAGTTGATGGGAAGATGGATGGAGCCAAATACAGGGCAATCTTAGAAGAAAACTTGTTTTTGAGTCTGCAAAAGACTTGAGACTGGGGCGGAGGGTCACCTTCCAGCATGACAACAACCCTAAACATACAGCCAGAGCTACAATGGAATGGTTTAGTTGAAAGCATATTCATGTGTTAGAATGGCCCAGTCAAAGTCAAAACCTAAACCCAATTGAGAATTGAAAATTGCTGATCACAGACACTCATCCAAACTGACAGAGCTTGAGCTATTTTGCAAAAAGAAGAATGGACAAAAATTTCACTCTAGATGTGCAAACTTGGTAGCTTTCCACTGGAAAGCTCTCCATATCTGTTTTTGCCCCCACCCCCATCTCCCACCATATGATGAAGACGCTGCCGATGGGATGTGGAAGCTGACAGGCCTGGGCGCAGAGGACTAAAAAAATGTTGAAATGCATCACTGAGCGGCCCCCTTCTCCACCGCTCCTCTCTTGACCAACAGAAGCCTCAAAACTATGTTTTCCAACAGACTGTAAGCTACCAGAGTCGGCAAAGGTGTTACATAAACTCCCTTTTTAAGGTGACCTCAAGAGCCTTCATCTTCTGCTCCCTCTGTGGATACGGGATGAGTTCTGAGACTTTCCCCTTTTAACATTGGTCAAGGAGGGTTGCCAACCAATAGTGATCCTTCTCCTTGATGCCATGTATTCTCGGGTCCTTTCACAGGCTTTGAAGAATGAGGGAGCCCATGCACCGCAAGTTTGCGGAGGCATGAGAAGCAGACCCCTCGGGGTCACTGAGGATTACAGCATCTGGAACTGCCTCCTCCCAGCTACGTACTACTCCCAAGGGTTCTGGGGATGGAAAACCATCTGTTAAGGGTTGACTTATGTCTTGCTCTGCTTGAATGCCTCCAAAGCTGCCAGAATCTTCCTCCTCCTTCCTCTCCTCTTGTGTGTTCTGTGGCATAGGAAGAATGGTGTCCGCATAAAGTGGGCTTTGAGAGGAAAGGAAGTCCTCCTCTTCCTCCCTCTGCTCTGCCTCGAATGCCCTGTCCATAATGCCACTAGGGATGAGCTTTGAGTTTGACTCGAACATCGGCTGTTCGATCATTCGCCAAAGATCGAGCATTATGGGGTGTTCGACTGTATACAGTTTAGCTAGATCTCACTGCAGACCGTTCCTGCTGTACTGTTTCTAATATACTTCAGGCAGGCAGTTGATTCAGTAAGCTGCAGTGTATTTAATATATATATATACACACACACACACATACATACATACATACATACATACACACACACACACACACACACACACACACACACATCCCGGCTTTGTATAAAATATATACACTATATATATATTACATACATACATATATACATACACACACAGTATCCAGTTTAGCTAGATCTCACTGCAGACCGTTCCTGGTGTACGTATTCAAATACACTTTCAGGCAGGCAGGCGATTCAGTGATCCACAGTGCATAAAATATAATACTGTCTCCTACATATATATCCACTGCATTGTAGTCTAGCCAAGCCTATATCTGACTGCAGGCCATTGCTGGTGTACGTTTTCAAATACACTTTCAGGCAGGCAGGCAAGTGATTCAGTGATCCGCAGTGCAAAAAATATATATACCGTCTCCAACATACTGTATATATATCCACTGCATTCCAGTCTAGCCAAGCCTATATCTGACTGCAGGCCATTGCTGGTGTACGTTTTCAAATACACTTTCAGACAGGCAAGTGATTCAGTGATCCGCAGTGCATAAACTATATATACTGTCTCCTACATATATATCCACTGCATTCTAGTCTTACCAAGCCTATATCTGACTGCAGGCCATTGCTGGTGTACCTTCTCAAATACACTTTCAGGCAGGCAGGCAAGTGATTCAGTGATTCGTAGTGCATAAAATATATATACTGTCTCCTACATATATACCCACTGCATTCTAGTCTAGCCAAGCCTATACCTGACTATAGGACATTCCTGGTGAACGTATTCAAAGACACGTTCAGGCAGGCAGGCCAGGCAGATGATTCAGTGATCTGCAGTGCATAAAGATATATATACAGTCTCCTACATATATATCCACTGCATTCTAGTCTAGTCAAGCCTATACCGGACTACAGGCCATTCCTGGTGTACGTTTTCAACGACACTTTCAGGAAGGAAGGGAGGCAGGTGATTCAGTGATCTGCAGTGCATAAAGATATATATACAGTCTCCTACATATATATCCACTGCATTCTAGTCTAGCCAAGGCTATAAATGACTGCAGGCCATTCCTGGTGAAATTTTTCTAGTAAACTTCAGGCAGTGTTTTGCTAATCCAATTTTACAGAATGTCTGGAAGGCCACCAAGGAAAGGCAGATGCTCACAGGCCACAAAAAGAGGCAAGCAGGCTCTGTGTCTACAGCCAGCAGTGCTGATCATGGACACGGTGCATCCTTAGCACGTGGTCGTGGGGCACGCTTGTCCTTTTTTTCGACAGCTGGCCGTGTTGAGCCACAACATGCAGAAGAGTTGGAAGAGTGGATTACAAAGCCGTCCTCATCCTCTGTCACCCGGGCTAAGACAAGTTTGGTTGCCAATGCAGCTGCCAAAGCACCCTATTCCATTGGCTCAGTGGCATCAGTCACTTCTTCCCTAGCCCCACCATTATGTCCTGAGGAGTCCCCCGAATTGTTTGACCACAGTGTCGAGTACATGCTGCAGGAGGATGCGCAGCGTTTTGAAGGCTCCGATGATGGTACCCAGGTTGATGATGAAGGCAGTAACGTGAGCCCAGAGAGAGGGGGTGCCCAAGAAGGACAAGAAAACTGGCAGTCATGTTCCCCCAGCTGCAGCATACTGCCAGGTTTGCTCCAATGGCGAGGAGGGAGGGGATGATGAGGTCACTGACTCTACGTGGGTGCCTGATAGAAGAGAGGAGGAGGCACATCTCTAACGAGGCAGGATGCCCTCCAGGGGCCAGCTTAAGGACAGCCATCCGACTGCATCACACCACATAGCTCTGCATGTGCAGGGCGCTGCTGACTGCGCGTTTTTTCAAAAGTTCTTTGGTGTGGGTCCTTTTTAAAAAAGTGCAGCAGATAGCACCGTTGCTGTTTGCAACATATGTCTGAAGCGTATCAAGCGTGCCCAAAACAGCAGCCGCTTGGGCACCACATGCTTGACCAGACATATGTCGAGCTCCCATGCAATCCGTTGGCAACAGTATCTAAAAGACCCACACCAAAGAACAAGGCGGACCTCGCCTTGCTCCTCATCAGCTGGGATCTCCAACCCCACTACACCTTCAGTCCTCTCAGAGACCTGCACTGAGAGGAATGAAGGTGTAGAATAAGGTGTCCCAAGCACTTGCGGGCAATCTGCTAGCGGTACACCTAAACCCGATTGTAGCAGGCAAATTTCCCTACCCCAGTTGCTAAACTGTCAAAAGAAATAAGATCCCAGCCATCCATATGCTCAGCGGCTGAATGCTAGTTTGGCTAAATTGCTAGCACTCCAACTGCTGCCTTTTCAGCTGGTAGACTCTGCCCCCTTTCGAGAATTTGTGGAATGTGCGGTACCTCAGTGGCAGGTTCCCAAATGCCATTTTTTCTCTCGGAAGGCCATTCCGGCTCACTACCGGCATGTGGAAGGCAATGTCTTGGTCTCGTTGGACAGGGCGGTCAGCGGTAAGGTGCATATTACCGCTGACTCATGGTCCAGCAGGCATGGACAGGGACGTTACCTTTCTTTCACGGCACACTGGGTAACTCTGCTGGCAGCTGGGAAGGATGCAGGACAGGGTGCAGTATTGTTGGAGCTTGTTCCGCCACCACGCCTCCAAAATGCTGGTAGTGGTGATTCTGCCACACCCCTCTCCTCCACCTCCTCCTTTTCTTCTTCCTCTATGGCCTCTTCCTGTGCAGATTTGACCTCGGAACCAGCGGTGCTCCGTAGGCATTCTAGGGGCTACGCAAGCACTCAGGCAAAAAGATGCCACGCGGTGCTTGAGTTGGTCTGCTTAGGGGAGAGGAGCCACACTGGGGCAGAGATTCTGGCAGCTCTGCAGGGGCAGGTTCAGAGGTGGTTGACACCACGCCAGCTTCAGGCAGGAATGGTGGTTTGCGACAATGGCACCAACCTCCTCTCCGCCCTCCGACAGGGACACTTGACCCATGTTCCCTGTTTGGCTCACATCCTTAATTTGGTGGTGCAGCAGTTCTTGTGCAGGTACCCAGGCTTACAGGATCTCCTGAGGCAGGCCAGGAAAGTCTGTGGGCATTTCCGCCGGTCATATAATGCCAGTGCTCGGCTGGCTGACCTTCTAAAAGGAATCCAACCTGCCCAAGAACCGCCTCATCTGTGACATGCCCACCAGGTGGAACTCAACATTAGCAATGCTGCAGCGGCTGCACAGGCAGCAGAGGGCCATCAATGAGTACCTGTGCGAGTATGGCACCAGGACAGGGTCAGGGGAGCTTGGCTTTTTTCGCCATGCCAGTGGCTAATGAGCAAGGATGCATGCACTGTCCTTTCACCATTTGAGGAGGCCACAAGGATGGTGAGCAGTGACAGTGCATGCATCAGTCATACTGTCCCTCTTGTCTTCCTGTTGGAGCACATGCTGCGTGGAATAATGGACAGGGCACTTGAGGCAGAACAGAGGGAGGAAGAGGACTTCCTTACCTCTCAAGGCCCCTTTTAACCAGAAAGTATTCCTGCAGGCCCGCCTATGACATAGGAAGAGGAAGAGGAGGAGGATTGTGTCAGCATGGAGGTGGAGCCTGGCACTTAGCATCAGCAGAAGTCTTCAAGGGATCGTTTTCAGTCCCCAGAAACACATGGACTTGTACGTGGCTGGGGATCATGTCATCCTTAGTGACCCAGAGGACTCCGGCCCGAATGCCTCAGCAAACCTATGCTGCATGGCCTCCCTGACCCTGCAAAGCCTGCGAAAGGACCCTCGGATTTGTGGTATCAAGGAGAGGGATCAGTACTGGCTGATCCATGTTACAATGGTAAGGTTGTGGAACTTATCCAGCCTTCGCAGAGGGAGCAGAGGATGAAACATCTTCGGGAGGCCTTGCAGAAAGGTTTGTGCAATGCGTTTCCAGAGCCTGGGAGGTTGCAATTTCCTGGTCCTCCTGGACAACATGTTGCTGAGGCTTCGGTCAGTCACAGAAGGAGTGGTGGAGAAGGTGGCCATCTGACCGATGCGTTCAGACAATTTTTTAGTCCGTAACCCCAAGGTCTGATCGGTTCCAGCAACCATCGTCAGCATCTGATTTACATGCTGCAGGAATACCTTGGGGCAAGATCAGACTTGGAGACCTTTCCAACTGAAAATCCACTGGGTTACTGGGTCTTGAGGATGGATCACTGGCCAGAGCTTGCACAGTATGCAATTGAGCTACTGGCCTGTCCTGCATCCAGCGTTCTATCTGAACGCACATTCAGTGCTGCTGGAGGCTTTGTAACTGATCACAGAGTGTGCCTGTCCACAGACTCGGTTGATCGGCTCATCTTCATAACAATAAATCAGTCTTGGATCACCAGCTACCAAGCACCTGATGCTGATGTAAACAGTTAATTTTTTTATGAATATGAGATCCCTTGAAGACTGCCTATGCTGATGCTGAGTGACTATCCTGTTATGCTGAGTGATTATCCTGTTATGCTGAGTGACTATCCTATTCCTCCCTAATGTTCATGTTAATAGCTTCTAAAAACATTTTTGGTTCTGGGCACCAGCACCAGTGCCTAAAGCCCAATTTTTCTGCCCCTGTTTAACAGGGGCGCGTAATTACAATTTTTGCTGTAATATTTCACAGCAGAGCCCGTTCCAGTGCCCACCTAGAGTAACTGTGAGGGCTTACAGTGTTCTGGTACCACCAACACCTAAGGCCCAAATTTCTGCAGGAGTATATAGGGCAGGCTGTACAGTATATATAGGCGGTCCCCTACTTTTAAACATCCGACTTACAAATGACTCCTACTTACAAACGGAGGGAGACAACAGGAAGTGAGAGGAAATCTACCCCTAGGAAGGGGTAGATAAGTCCTTTATTAATTTCTTCTTCTTTCGGCTTCTTCTTCCATCTTCTTTCTTCTGGTGTTCTTCTTCCTCCATTTTCTTCTTCATCTTCTTCCTCTGCATTTTCCTCCAGGCTCCTCCATGGCACAATTGTGTCAACCTTCCCTGTCTAAGGGCGGACAGGAGGTTTGTGCCATTATCGCACACCACCAATCCTGGCTCCAGCTTGCATGGTGTGAACCACCTCTGGGCCTGCCGCTGTAGAGCTGTGTCCCCTACACAGACCAGCTGAAGCACTGCATTGCACCTTTCAGCCTGACTCATTAAATAGCCCCTTGAATGCTTAGGGGGTACTAGCTGACAAATCTTTCATCATCACTACTAGCTGTATGGAGACATGGCGACACAGCAAGCTGCAGCACTGAGCCCTGTCCTGCATCCTTCCGAGTTGCAAGCAGAGTTACCCAGTGTGCTGTGAACTAAATATATCATCCCTGACCATGCTTGCTGGACCACATGTCAGCAGTAACGTGGACTTTGCGGCTGACTGCCTTGCCCAACAATGCCACAACATTGCCTTCTACGTGATGGTAGAGAGCTGGAATAGCCTTACGTGAAAAGAAATAGTAACTGGGAACATGCAATTGTGGTACAGCACATTCTGCAAATTTAAGGAAGGGGCAGAATCCACCAGATGGAAAGGCAGGAATTGTAAAGCCAACAGCTTTGACAAGCTTGAATTTAGATGCTGGACATGTGGGTGACAGTGATTGTATTTTTTTTTTCGCTGCAGCAGATGGGGCAGAGAAATTTTCTGTAGGTAGTGTGCTACTGGCAGACGTGCTGCCAGGACCTGGAACACCCTGAATCACGTAATGGCTGTGCATCATCAAGGGGCAAGTGGCTGACACTGTGTTCAAATAACTAAGCTGACTCCTCCATGTCTGATGCTGGGGCTATGGCAGGAGTAGCTGTGGACAAGGAGGCAGAATAAGCCACTCTGGCAGCTGCAGTGGACTGTGCACTAGTCTCTGCTTGGGTGAAGGAGGATGAGGAGGATGATGATGGTTTAGTAAGCTAGTCCACCACCTCCTCTGCATGCTGTGGCTGGATGGCACGGGCAACATGACTAAACAGAGGAAATGATGCCCTGCTTGAGGACAGACCGCGTCCACCTTTGCCTGTGGACACATAAGCTGCTGGTGCCCTCACAGTGCCATGGGAACCTCTGCCTCTCCTTGTTTGCCTCCCAGACATTATGGGGGGCATATTAACAAAATGTAATAAAGATGTGGAAATGTGTATGTGGATGCACTTTAATCAATGGAAAGTGGTGTTTAGTGCACTTTAACATGAGTACTCACTACACAGACACACTCCACTGACAAACTACAATAGACTGCACTGAGGCATTGCAGTATACTGTGGTAAACATGCACTAACGCACTGAAATATACTGTGTTAAACGTGCAGAAACACACTGAATATACTGCATTAAATGTGCAGAAACACACTGAATATACTGCGTTAAACATGCAGTAACGCACTAATATATACTGTGTTAAACGTATATTAAACGCACTGATATACAGTGAATATAAAAAGTATACACACCCCTGTTAAAATGTCAGGTTTCTGTGATGTAAAAAATTAGACAAAGATAAATCATTTCAGAACTTTTCCCACCTTTAATGTGACCTATAAACTGTAAAACTCAATTGAAAAACAAACTGAAATCTTTTAGGGGGGGGGAGTAAGAATAAAAAAAATAAAATAATGTAGTTGCATAGGTGTGCACATCCTCTTATAACTGAGGATGTAGCTGTGTTCAGAATTAAGCAATCACATTCAAACTCATGTTAAATAGTCAGTACACACCTGCCATCATGATTATCCCCAAATGAAGTTCAGCTGTTCTAGTAGGTCTGTCTTGACATTTTCTTAGTCACATCCTACAGCAAAAGCCATGATCTTCATAGAGCTTCCAAAGCATCAGAGGGATCTCATTATTAAAAGGTATCAGTTAGGAGAAGAGTACAAAAGAATTTCCAAGGCTTTAGATATACCATGGAACACAGTGAAAACAGTCATCGTAAAGGGGAGAAAATATGACACAACAGTGACATTATCTAGAACTGGATGTCCGCCCAAAATGGATGAAAAGACAAGAAGAAAACTGATCAGGGAGGCTGCCAAGAGGCCTACAGCAACATTAAAGGAGCTGCAGGAATATGTGTTAAGTACTGGCTGTGTGGTACATTTGACAACAATCTCCCGTATTCTTCATATGTCTGGGCTATGGAGTAGAGTGGCAAGAGGGAAGCCTTTTCTTACAAAGAAAAACATCCAAGCTAAATTTTGCAAAAACACATCTGAAGTCTCCCAAAAGCAACTTTTTGGCCATAATTCCAAAAGATATGTTTGGCGCAAAAACAACACTGCACATCACCAAAAGAACACTATACTCACAGTGAAGCATGGTGGGGGTAGCATCAGCCTTAGTCAAGGTAGAGGGAATTATGAACAGTTCCAAATACCAGTCAAAATTGGCACAAAACCTTCAGGCTTCTGCTACAAAGCTGAACATGAAGAGGACCTTCATCTTTCAGCATGACAACGACCCAAAGCATACATGCAAATTAACAAAATAATGGCTTCACCAGAAGAAGGTTTTGGAATGGCCCAACCAGAGCCCAGACCTGAATCCAATTGAAAATCTGTGGGGTGATCTGAAGAGGGCTGTGCACATTTGGAGTGTTTTTTTGCAAGGAAGACTCATACCCAAAAAGACTGAATGCTGTAATAAAATCAAAAGGTGCTTCAACAAAGTACAGGCAGCCCCAGAGTTACAAACACAATAAAGACTGTAGGTTTGTTCGTAAATCGAAGTTGTTCGTGAGTCGCAACACTGTATTTGCAAGTGTAACTTCCGGTCGGAACACTGCATTCGTAATTGTAACTGCCACCTGTGCATGGATGTGGGATGTTCCGGGCGCTTGCTATGTTATCTGGGGCATAGTACGGCAGTGTGGGATGTGTCCGGCGGTGCTCGAAAGGTATCCAGGACCAGCATGGAGCACAAGTGGCCGGCATTTGAGGCCGTTTGTAAGTAGGAGTCGTTCGTAACTTGGGTGTTCATAACTCGGGGACTGCCTATATTAGTTTAAGGGTGTGCATACTTATACAACCATATTATTTTATTTTTTTTTTTATTTTACACCTAAAAGATTTCAGTTTGTTGTTTAACTGAGTTGTACAGTTTATAGGGCACATTAAAAGGTGGAAAATGTTTGGAAATTATTTAATCTTTGTCTCATTTTTTACATCACAGAAACCTGACATTTTAACAGGGGTGTGTAGACCTTTTATATCCGCTGTATACTGTGTTAAACGTGCAGTAATGCACTGAAATATGCTGTGTTAAATGTGCAGTAACGCACTGATATATACTGCGTTAAAATTTCAGTTACGCACTGACATATACTGCGTTAAACGCGCAGTAACATACTGAAATATACTGTGTTAAATGTGCAGTAGCGCACTGATATGTACTGCATTAAAAGTGCAGTAACGCACTGATATATACTGCGTTAAACATGCAGTAATGCACTGATATAAAAGTGAAATATTCCTTTAAATTTCGTACCTGGGGGGTGTCTATAGTATGCCTGTAAAGTAGTGCATGTTTCCCGTGATTATAACAGTTCGAGAGCGAAATGACATTTCTAAAGGAAAAAAAAGTTAGTACTAGCGCTAGTGCCGGCTATTAATGAATTGTTGGTCCCAACAAAACACATAAAAGTGATTGAAAGTCATTGGAAAAAAAAAAAAAAAAAAAATGCGTAGGGGTCCCCCAAAATTCCAATACCAGACCCTTCAGGTCTGGTATGGCTATTAAGGGGAACTCCATGCCAAAATAAAAACAATAGCGTGGGGTTCCCCCCAAAAGTCCATACCAGACCCTTCAAGTCTGGTATGGGTTTTAAGGGGAACTCCGCGCCAATTTTTTTTTTAAAATGGCGTGGGGTTCCCCCAAAAATCCACACTAGACACTTATCCGAGCACGCAACCTGGCTGGCCACAGAAAAAGAGGGGGGCTAGAGAGTGCCCCCCCTCCTGAACCGTACCAAGCCACATGTGGAAGATATCCCCATGTTGATGGGGACAAGGACCTCATCCCCACAACCCTTTACCGGTGGTTGTGGGGGTGTGCGGGCGGGGGGCTTATCGGAATCTGGAAGCCCACTTAAACAAAGGGGACACCCAGATCCCGCCCCCCCATGTGAATTGGTAAGGGGTACAATGTACCCCTACCATTTCACAAAAAGAAAGTGTCAAAATGTTAAAAAAACCACAGGAGACAGCTTGGGACAAGTCCTTAATTAAAAATAAAAAAAGAGATTCCAGCGATGTAATCCAATAATTCCATGCTCCTACTCGGGAATCCTGCGTTGCATCAGAGGGGGGCGGGGTCACCCATACACCCTGGCGTTTCCCCTTGTCAGAGGGGGATGGGGTCACGTGACAGGCGGCCCCGCCCTCAGCTACATAAGAGCTGTCAAGCTAGCGCTGTTGGCTGGGTGCCTCCGGTGGAGGCAGGATCCTGTGCGTGTTCCTCGATGATCTCCAGCTGGAGTCACTGGAGATCATCCATCGCTTGAGTAGCAGCATGGATTTATTGGATTAAAAGGGGGCTTCCAGATTCCGATAAGCCCCCACCCGCAGACCCCCACAACCACCCGGCAAGGGTTGTGGGGTTGAGGCCCTTATCCCCATCAACATGGGGACATCCTCCCCATGTTGAGGGCATGTGGCCTGGTACAGTTAAGGAGGGGGGGTTGCTCTCTCGTCCCCCCTCTTTTCCTGCAGCCTGCCAGGTTGCGTGCTCGGATAAGGGTCTGGTGTGGATTTTTGGGGGGAACCCCACACCATTTTTTTAAAAATTTTGGCGCTGAGTTCCCCTTAATATCCATACCAGACCTGAAGGGCCTAGTAATGGAATTTTGAGGGACCCCCACACATTTTTTTTTTTTTTTCAATGACTTTTGTGTATTGCCGGCACTAGCGCTAGTACCGTATTTATCGGCGTATAACACGCACTTTTTTCCCCTTAAAATCAGGGGAAAGTCACAGGTGCGTGTTATACGCCGATCCCCTACGATCCCAAGCTGTGAAAACTTCAAAATCGCCGACCGCGATTTGAAAATGGCGCCGCCGGCGCCGAAATACACAGAGCCGGTCCTGGCTCTCGTTCACCTTCGGCTCCACTCGTAGTCCCGAGCGGAGCTATCCGAACCTACTCGGCTAGGTTCGGATAGCTCCGCTCGGGACTACGAGTGGAGCCGAAGGTGAACGAGAGCCGCCGGAAAGAGCCGAGCACCGGCTCTGTGTATTTCGGCGCCGGCGGCGCCATTTTCAAATCGCGGTCGGCGATTTTGAAGCCCAATATGGCAGGGACAGGGGATCGACGGCTGCAATGGGGCAAGGCTGCACTGGGGAAGGCTGCACTGGGGAAGGCTGCACTGGGGAAGGCTGCACTGGGGAAGGCTGCACTGACAAGGTTGCACTGACAAGGCTGCACTGGGGCAAGGCTGCACTGAGAAGGCTGCAATGATGGGCATTTAAATGTAAGTTTTTTTTCCCTTCAACTTCCCTCCTAAATTGGGGTGCGTGTTATACGCCGGTGCGTGTTATACGCCGATAAATACGGTACTTTTAAATAACTTTTTTTATCCCTTTAGAAATGTCATTTTGCTCTTGGACTGTTATAAACATGGGAAACATGCTCTACTTTACAGGCATACTATAGACACCCCCCAGGTACAAAATTTAAGGGAATATTTCACTTTTATTGTTTCACTTTAAGCATTTTAAAATCACTGCTCCCGAAAAAAACGTGAGTTTTTAAAACTTTTTTTTGCATTGATACATGTCCCCTGGGGCAGGACCCAGATCCCCAAACACTTATTACAATAACTTGCACATTAACCTTTAAAATTAGCACTTTTGATTTTTCATGTTCGTGTCCCATAGACTTTAACGGTGTTCGCGTGTTTGAACAAATTTTTTGCCTGTTCGCATTCTCTGGATGCGAAACGAACAGGGGGTTGTTCGGCCCATAATGTTTTTTATATCTATGCACAAATGTTTTGATTATGATCAACTGTGTCCAATCGAGTTCTGTTTGTAAACTGTGTGTGTGTGTGTGTGTGTGTGTGTACTGTGAACAGCGATCAGACAGTAAACTAAAAGCAACGCACATTACCGGCTGGTTGCTTGGGCCTCCCGGTGGGACGGTAGAGCCCGGCTAAGTGATGGAAGGTGGCGGGGGACGTCCCCTCCTGCTGCTTGTAATAATAGCCGAGTGGCTGCTGAGCCGCATCAGTTGTTATTACAATAAAGCTGACCGTCCGCTCTAAAGAATGGTACCAGGATGATGCATGCAGCTGAATGCATCTCCCTGGTAAAACCCCTTGAAGCAATATCGGTAATATCGGTCAGTTTTGTGAATATCGGCTGCCGATAATTGGTCAATCCCTAGTATTTACTGAACCATATTTTTTAGTGATTCTGCACCTTGTTACATGTGTGTGGTTCCAGCCTAGAAATCTTCCAGCTAGTAAGAGTTAATCAGTTTGGGGGTGGGGATAGGAGCATTCATTAGCGGCTTTCCCACAGCTAGTCAGGGCCGCCGATAGGAGGGTATCCCTAGTCCTCCTGTAGGGGGCCCAGACACACAGGGGGTGGGGGCCTGCACAGCAGGGGTAATTGGTGCTGCAGAGCTGGGGGACAAATACAGAACGATGCCCTGTGTCTGTGTTTCTCCCTGCAGCAGCTGAAAAGTTTCTCTCTCCCGCTGGATTTTAGCTGCTGCAAAGAGAAACACAGACACAGGGCACAGTTCTGTAATTGCCCCCCTCCACACTGATACCCTTCCCTGCTCTGCCAACATCTGATACCCCCCTGTGTGTCCGGGCCCCCCTCCTGCACCTCTGATGGCTTATCTGTGCTGTTGCAAGAAGTGCTTTGTTAGATAAGCTGGTGTTTTTTTTGTACCAATGGTTGTAAGAAACCATCCTCAAACAGATGGAGTCAATTTCATTGACAATAGGCTGTCCAGGAGGGCAGTTTCTATTTTTGTGTATCTTTGGCACCATGTAAATAACTGGTACCTTACATGTACATGGCACCAGATATTTCCCCTTCTGTTTTAAAATTCTCATTTTGACTCACCAGATTCTTCAATTCATTCCTATACATGTTAATGGGATTGTTCCTTAGAATCAGATATGTTTCTCCATCTCCAAGTAACCTACTTATTTCTTATGTTTTATTTATGGTGTGATGTTACCATGTAATGACTACATACATACAGTATGTACAATGTTTGGGCCTTTCACTGAGACTTCCTAGTCTGTTTTTCTATTATATATACATCCACAAATACATTATCTTTTTTCCTTACTCCAGGCTCCCCATCTACCTCATTACATCACGGTTGGCCATTGGGGGATCCCAGTGTGAGACGTCTGGGGCCCACTAAGGGGTTTGCTGTGTAGTCTTACCTGGAGGCAATGGTGAACATTGATTTTATACTTAATGGCTGTACTAGGTGATGCATATTGTTCGATGGTATGAAATTTCTGCAGCATTGAAGAATGTATATAATAAAATAAACAAGAAATACAGGACTGTGCTAAAGAATGTAAAGAGTCCAAAAAGCAAAAAAACAAAAATAAAAACACAGTCCAAGGTGAAATGTCCAAGGAAATCCTTCAGCGAGAGGGTTGATATCAATAGATTATCTCACACCACTCTCCTTGCAGCTCTGAGATCAGTGGGGAACTGACAGCTGTAAAAACATAAAGGGAGATACGAGCACACAGGCTCATGGTGAAAATAACGTTTGTTTATTTGATAAAGGACTAAAATCAACACACTTACAAGTGTAGATAGAACATAAGCATCTAGAATCCTCCTGTATGGAGCCCTGAACAGGGTCACATCAAAGTGCCAAGATAGATGGATCAACCACAGGATGGATGAGTACCTCCACAAGCAATGGCTTACCACACAGCTGCCGACAGGCTGTGAGCAAGCCAGTCACTGACTCCAGCTACGCCCTCTGAAACGCGTTGTCCTGGCAACCGCATAGAGTCCCGTCAGTTCGTTCCATCAGAAGCTCCCCTTGCATTACATGGTGGCGGCTTCCACAGCCTTGTCCTGACCGGCCGGTACATGGAGTCAGTGACCGGCTTGCTCGCAGCCTGTCGGCAGCTGCGTGGTGAGCCATTGCTTGTGGAGGTACTCATCCATCTATCTTGACCCTCGTATGTGACCCCGTTCAGGGCTCCATGAGCCTGTGCACTCGTATCTCCCTTTAACCACTTCAGCCCTGGAAGAATTTACCCCTTTCCTGAGCACTTTTTGCGATATGGCATTGTGTCGCTTTAACTGACAATTGTGCCGTCGTGCGACGTTGCACCCAAACAAGATTCACGTCCTTTGAGTTTTCTTTTGGGGGTATTTGATCACCTCTGCTGTTTTTATTTTTTGTGCTATATACAAAACAAGAGCTACAATTTTGAAAAAAAAGCTATATTTTTTATTTTTTGCTATAATAAATATCCCCCAAAAATATATATATAAAAAATGTATTTCTCAGTTTAGGCCAATATGTATTCTTCTACATATTTTTGGTAAAAAAAATAAAATCGCAATAAGCGTATATTGATTGGTTTGCGCAAAAATTTATAGCGTCTACAAAATAGGGGATAGATTTATGGCATTTTTATTATTAATTCTTTTTTAATTAGTAATGTCCACGATCTGCAATTTTTATCGTGACTGCGACATTATGGTGGATACATCGGACACTTTTGACACTATTTTGGGACCATTGTCATTTATACAGCGATCAGTGCTATAAAATGCACTGATTACTGTGTAAATGACACTGGCAGGGAAGGGGTTAAACACTAGGGGGCGATCAAGGGGTTAAGTGTGTCCTAGGGAGTGATTCTAACTGTACGGGGGATGGGCTCACTACAACATGATAGACATCACTGCTCCCGATGACAGGGAGCAATAGATCTCTGTCATGTTGCTAGGCAGAACAGGGAAATGCTACTCCGTGACAGGATCGCGGGACGCGGGCGGACAACGAGTCCGTGGGACCCACGGGCATGGAGTACGCGGCGGGCGCACTCCCCACCCGCGGCGCACGCAATGCCGCGTCTTAAAGGGGGCATACAGGTATGCCCATTTGCGCAGCCGTGCCATTGTGCTGACGTACATCGTCGTGCGCTGGTCGGCAAGCGGTTAAGAATGTATATAATGTCTGCGATACATATTAAATCCTTATGAATAGTAATTTCATTTTAGAAGTAATCCTACCATCTTTCCTCTATATACCCCCCCGATGAAAGAAATTATTTTTTTCTGAAATGCGTCAGTTGAAAGGGAACACACATTCACTCCTAATATTTATCCACATATTGAGTACTCCAGTATCATATGGTTTTCAGTTGCCCTTAAAGTCCCTTTTCTGGGGGTAGTCCTTTTGTTCCTGATTGAGGTGTTCTCTCTGGTGGATTTACAATTTACTTTTTTACTTCACAGTACCTTCTGTTGAACTTTGCCAACTCTTCATCTGTTAATTTATCCCTTGTGAGTAGAAAGCCACCGATTGTCTCCATCTGCCTCCCGTGTTTGGAACTGACCTTCTGCAACACGATTCCCAATTCTGGCTGAAAAGCTGTTTATGAATGAATAAGATAGTAATATTGGTTCACTTGCTCTATAGGTTGTCCTGAGGTGAGGCACACCAATGCTAAAGGGAGAAGCGGGTAGAGTTTAGAGGGCTTGGGTGTCATGTCAATTAGGTTTGGTGAAGCTTATGTGGGAGTTAGGTGCAGAGTGGTGTGGCGGGCAGTGAGCACACAGAGCACAACTTCTCAAAAACAATATATTGTAGAAAAGTTCAGCAAATACACACTAGCAGGAAGGCAAACCCATTCAGAGCCACTTACAAACTATAACAGCGATAGAACAGTGGTCTAAAACCCCCGAAGATGCAGACAGCATCTGCCACAAGAAGCGAATGTGGCCTGGCCAGTCGACACCCAAGGGGAAGACATCCTAGTCTGGGCAGATATATTCCTTGCACTCTCCCTACTCCTCTGAAACCTTTCCCTATCTCTAAGCATTGTCCCTAACAGACATGGAACCTGTCCCTAAGCTAGCCACTCACAAAAAGCGGGCCAAGCTTGGGAGTCTTAAATAGACTCTGCCTGACCCAAGATGGCTTCCACAGTCACATGGGGCACTAGCATCCAATCAGATAGCTGCCCTTATGTATTCAAGGAAATCAAGTTCCTCTTAACTTCCTCCCCTATATGGTCAAGGGCCACCTGCAATGGAGAGAACAGACTGCAGCTGCCTACTTATGAGTTAAAAGGAACTTTCAGACACTCTGAATAAAAACACAGATAGAGCTATATGGAGGGATGGGGGAAAGGGAAAAGGGAAGTTACCTATTTTCCTAGGTCTCCTTGTAGGGATATTTGTCAGACATTTCATATGTGCCTGGAGATACAGTGTCTCACAAAAGTGAGTACACCCCTCACATTTTTTGTAAATATTTTATTATATCTTTTCATGTGACAACACTGAAGAAATGTCACTTTGCTACAATGTAAAGTAGTGAGTGTACAGCTTGTATAACAGTGTAAATTTGCTGTCCCCTCAAAATAACTCAACACACAGCCATTAATGTCTAAACCGCTGGCAACAAAAGTGAGTATACCCCTAAGTGAAAATGTCCAAATTGGGCCCAACTGGCCATTTTCCCTCCCCGGTGTCATGTGACTTGTTAGTGTTACAAGGTCTCAGATGTGAATGGGGAATAGGTGTGTTAGATTTGGTGTTATCACTCTCACTCTCATACTGGTCACTGGAAGTTCAACATGGCACCTCATGGCAAAGAACTCTCTGAGGATATGAAAAAAAGAATTGTTACTTTTTGGGAAATTGATGTCTTTGGGAAATAGACATATGAGAAGGAAACCTCTTCTAAAGATGATGTACAAGAAAGCCCTCAAACAGTTTGCTGAACACAAGCAGACTAAGGACATGGATTACTGGAACCATGTCCTGTAGTCTGATGAGACCAAGATAAACTTACCGTAATTATCGGCGTATAACACGCACTTTTTTCCCCTTAAAATCAGGGGAAAATCGCGGGTGCATGTTATACGCCGATCCCCCGCTGACTGAGCGGAGCAATCGGCGACTGCGATTTGAAAATGACGCCACCGGCGCCGAAATACACAGAGCCGGTCCTCGGCTCTTCTCGGCCACTTTCGGCTTCACTCGAGCGCCGCCCGAACCTAGCCGAGTGTACTCGGCTAGGTTCGGCTAGCTCCGCTCACAGTCACGCCCAGTCCCGCCCTATGATGGACACAGGGACTGGGCGTGACTGTGAGCGGAGCTAGCTGAACACTCGGCTATCTCTATATCGGCGGCGCTCATCCCCGCTCACAGTCACGCCCATCCAGGGCGGGACTACGAGTGGAGCCGAAAGTGGCCGAAAGTGAACGAGAGCCGCGGAGGATCGGCTCTGTGTATTTCGGCGCCGGTGGTGCCATTTTCAAACTGCAGTGACATTGACATATCACTGCTGTTTAACTGCAGTCTGGGCAAGGCTGCAAAAGGACACAGAAAAGCTTCAGACCGGCACTGACAAAGCTGCAAATGGACACTGATAAGGCTGCAAATGACACCAAGACTGCTGACTGCAAGGCTGCAAATGACACTGGACAAGCATGCAGATGGACGCTGTGCAAGGCTGCATTGATGGGCATTTAAATGTAAGTTTTTTTCCTTAAAACATTTTTTTCTTTATAATTTCCCTCCTAAACTTGGGGTGTGTGTTATACGCCGGCGCGTGTTATACGCCGATAAATACGGTATTTGGTTCAGATGGTGTCAAGCGTGTGTAGCAGCAACCAGATGAGGAGTAAAAAGAGTGTGTCTTGTCTACAGTCAAGCATAGTGGTGGGAGTGTCATGGTCTGGGGCAGCATGAGTGCTGCCAGCACTGGGGAGCTACAGTTCATTGAGGGAACCATGAATGCTAACATGTACTGTGACATACTGAAGCAAAGCATGATCCCCTCCCTTCGGAGACTGGGCCGCAGGGCAGTTTTTCATCATAACAACCCCAAACACACCGCCAAGATGACCACTGCCTTGCTAAAGAAGCTGTGGGTAAAGGAGATTGACTGGCCAAGCACGTCTCCAGACCTAAACCCTATTGAGCATCTGTGGGGCATCCTCAAATGGAAGGTGGAGGAGTGCAAGGTCTCTAATATCCACCAGCTCCCTGATGTCATCATGGAGGAGTCGAAGAGGTCATCAGTAAGAAAGCTGTGAAACTCTGGTGAATGCCATGCCCAAGAGGGTTAAGGCAGTGCTAGAAAATAATGGTGGCCACACAAATATTGACACTTTGGGCTCAATTTGGACATTTTCACTTAGGGGTGTACTCACTTTTGTTGCCAGCGGTTTAGACATCAATGGCTGTGTGTTGAGTTACTTTGACAGCAAATTTACACTGTTATACAAGCTGTACACTCACTACATTGTAGCAAAGTGTCATTTCTTCAGTGTTGTCGCATGAAAAGATATAATAAAATATTTACAAAAATGTGAGGGATGTACTCACTTTTGGAGATACTGTGTATATATGTATGTATGGTTGCCTGAAATTATGGGAGGAGCCTGGGGGGTATTTAACCAGACCATCCACAGTGGTCTGTGTCGGTTCCAGTGCGCGGTATTATGTCACCAGGCCGGCTTTGCTAAATTACTGCGTGTCCGTGAGTTCCTGCTTTCCAGATCCAGCATGTTGCAGTTCCCCGTTCGCAGGTTTTCGTCGACCGTTACACACTCGCTTTTGCAGGTAGGACTTGTTGTTACCGTTCCTACGGAACTCAAATCCTTATGTTATCATGTTCCCCCCTTGTAAAGCGTCCTTACGGCTTCATAAGTCTTACTATGTCATTCGCATGTATTCGCACATTCTGCCTAGCTCTGTTCCTTAGTCGAGCCCAGTCGCATCTGCAACGTAACGACTCGTGGTAGCCCTCCAATCGGCACCACTCCTATTTAGCTGACTAGGCATTACAAACCATACGAATAGCGCCTCTTACGAATCAAGTCGCATTAGCGGCGCATGGTCCCAAACCTGCGTCCCATACACCACACCTCCTACTAAACCCCCACTCCACCTACTGACCCCCTACGCCTCCTATGAAATACCCACTTCACCTGACTCCCTACACCTCTTACCAGATACCAAACACTCACCAACAGCCGATCCGAATCTAGTCGCAGCTTCAGCACTATGGTTCGGATCCTTGGCAAACATAAGCCCCTTCAACCACCATCACCAACAGCCGATCCGAATCTAGTCGCAGCTTCAGCACTATGGTTCGGATCCTCGGCAAACATAAGCCCCTTCAACCACCATCACCATCAGTCGATCCGAGTCCAGTCATATCATCGGCGCTATGATTCGGCACACAAGCCCCCTTATCACCTCGCATCTACAGCCGATTCAAATCTAGTCGGATCCTCGGCAATACAAACTTCACCAACCGATCCGAGTCCAGTCGCATCACTGGCTTAAACGATTCGGATCCCTCACAAACACCACCGGTGCTCACACTCCAGCCCGGTTTGCACAAGTTGCATCGACAATACGAATACAGTAGTACTTACGATTCGCATCCCCAGCCTTACGTTCTATCATGCATAAACATACACAACTCACACCATCTATTTGTACAATGTTGCGCATGGTCATTCCTACATAATCAAAAAATTCCGCTAACTTTGTTTCGCCCTCCTAAAAGGCTGCTTACTTGCAATCGCTGCAAGCATTTCTGCAAATGGCTCAAAACGGCCACTCATCTCCACTAGCAACACAGCTACTCACCTATTTCTCTATCGCTTTCCCCTTTTTAGGTCAGTAGAGTTTCCAGTTGGTCCATCCTGCACCAGGTTTGGACAGTATCTTCCTCAGGTAAAAAAAAAAAAAAAAAAACATCGTCGAGGGCTTGCATCTCTTCACCAGGGGGCCAGCTTCTGCCCTGAACAGCTCTTAGCAATTCCCCTTCTCAAAATACAATTCCTATCTTACCCTACTACAGGTTCCCGGTCGACCCAGTTCTCAACCCCAACCGAGACTTCACTACTAGGGGCTTCAAGTCAGGTGCGTAGTTCAAAGGGATCCCCCTTGCTTTTCTCTTAAACACTCTTTTACGACATGTTTTTACTTCACATACACAATTTAACATGCTCCTGAGGCGTTAGTAACTGTCACATTCTTCTCTGCATTTCACTCTGTTTTCGAAGCAATAGCCTTCACTACGCAGACAAGGTCGCCTAATGTCTTGCCGGCAGTGCAAGCATTAGCAGACCGAACATATGTTATCTACAGATCGCAATGTTCCTACTTAGCATACCAAACTTCAGCTACCTGCCCCAGTCTGCCCTGGGGTGCTCTGGTTCATTAGTCTGTGCCGAGCACAGACGGGCACCCGAGCTATTGGTTACCTAGCCAGTCTCCTCCTGGCTCACCTTGGTTGTCACGCATTCTTTTGAGTTTTCTAAAACTACACTCAACATCGCTTGCACGCAAACTACCTGTCACTACGCCTGTCGCTTCTTGCTCTGTCCTTTATTTTTCTTCTGCCTTCCATCTTATCTACCCAAACACATCTATCCCCTCCTACCTTTGCAACTTACCTTAAACATATGCATTTCCCCCTATTTTAGCTGACGCCATGTTGCAGGTGGACAGCGATGACTTCGCCTCCGCCCCGCCGTCACCCGGTGCCGACTCAGCAAGCGACGGCTCGCAGTCTCCCAGAGCTTGGACCATCCCCAAGCTTACAGCAGAACTACGGAGCAGGAGTATTCCCTATCCTGCTACAGCTAGGAAAGCTGAGCTTTTTAGGCTGCTGTTTCCACCGCCAGTGGCAGCCCTACCAGGTACCCAGGTGTCACTGCGGTCAATGTCCTCAGCGATTACTCAGCTGCACTCCTTGGGGACCACACTGTCAACAGCAGTCACCGAAGTCCATGCCAAAGTGGGAACCCTGGAGGTACGTCAAGCTGCGCCCCCACCATCTACATTTTCCATCATCACCCCACTGCCTTCCCTTACAGCAGGCATGTCCAAAGTCTGGCCCGCCTGGTCATTTTAACATGTATATCTATTGTGGCCCCCAACAAATCTCCGAGCGCCAGGGGCCACAAAAGATGTACATGCTGGCTGCCTTGCATGGGACAGGGAGGGGGTGGGACGAGTGCCGTAGATACAGGAGTGTTTCCTGTTTACACGGTGACCTCTGTAAAAGGAAGTTCCGTCTCCTGCGCTGCCATTGGACGACTGTTCTGTCCATCACAGGAGGCGGGACTTTCTATTAAAGAGGCCACCGATAAAACAGGAGTTTCTCCTGTATGTCTGTCGGCGCTCGTCCTGCCCCCTCTTTGTCTCCTCCAAGGCTGCAGATCTGCATGAATCAGGCTGCACTGATGGCAATGGTGAGTCTGCATTCAGGGCAAGGGGGGTGCTGCATTCAGGACAACGGGGGGTGCTGCATTCAGGACAACGGGGGGTGCTGCATTCAGGACAACGGGGGGTGCTGCATTCAGGACAACGGGGGGTGCTGCATTCAGGACAACGGGGGGTGCTGCATTCAGGACAAAGGGGGGTGCTGCATTCAGGACAAAGGGGGGTGCTGCATTCAGGACAAAGGGGGGTGCTGCATTCAGGACAAAGGGGGGTGCTGCATTCAGGACAAAGGGGGGTGCTGCATTCAGGACAAAGGGGGGTGCTGCATCCAGGACAAAGGGGGGTGCTGCATCCAGGACAAAGGGGGGTGCTGCATCCAGGACAAAGGGGGGTGCTGCATCCAGGACAAAGGGGGGTGCTGCATCCAGGACAAAGGGGGGTGCTGCATTCAGGACAAAGGGGGGTGCTGCATTCAGGACAAAGGGGGGTGCTGCATTCAGGACAAAGGAGGGTGCTGCATTCAGGACAAAGGAGGGTGCTGCATTCAGGACAAAGGGGGTGCTGCATTCCGGACAAAGGGGGTGCTACATTTATGGCACTTGTGAGGCTGCATTGATGGGCACTGACCCTTTTTTTGCTTCACAGTTCTTTATTTAAAATTTAAGATTTTTTCCTGAATCTTCCCTCTTAAAGTGAAGGTGCAGGTTATACGCCAATAAATATGGTATATTTAAATAACACGCCCAAGCTCATCTCTTTACTCACACACAGCCACAAAGGCAAGAGAATTCTTGTTGGGCCGTGTATTAGTGCTTGGGTGAACACACTTATGTCCTGTACACCCGGTCGGATTTTCCAATGTAAAAAGTGTGATCGGATTGTGTTATCAGAAATTCCGATCGTGTGTGGGCTCCATCGGACTTTTTCTGTTAGAATTTCCAACACACAAAGTTTGAGAGCAGGATATAAAATTTTCCGATCGTTTAAATTCCGATCGTGTGTACACAAATCCGACGCACAAAGTGCCACGCATGCTCAGAATAAATTAAGTGACAAAAGCTATTGGCTACTGCCCCGTTTATAGTCCCGACGTACATGTTTTACGTCACCGTGTTCAGAACAATCGGATTTTCCAACAACTTTGTGCGATGGATTTTGTTGTCGGACTGTCCGATCAATGTCCGATCGTGTGTACAGGGCAATAGACCGAATTTAATGGTTCACAGAATGTCAGGCAAAATGGTCGGCACTCACTCATGTTCACGTCATCAAATCTGGCCCTCTTTGAAAAAAGTTTGGACACCCCTGCCTTACAGGTACGCCCGACATCTGCACTAACGTCTTCCCCGCACACATCGTCCCAGCTGGCATCAGGAAGGACAGCTTGGTCGGGAAGGATGTTAACTTAGCATCTCTCCTCATATCAGTACACGAGTTAGCCGAAAACAAGTCATATTCATGGGGGGGGGCGTCTCCATCGTCTTGAAGGCTAAAGACCATAGGCTTACTCGCAAACTCAGTGTCACAGAGTTTGTGCTGGCCTTTGGGATGCTCAGAGACGTACTATGCACGGTCAACCCCAACAGGAGGGAAAAACTGGACCTGTACTTACATGCAGTAGTGGATCTAGGTTACAAATATAGAGGATGCTCATTTTTGACTACCACAGGTCATTTTCAGCTAAGGCAGCAGCCAGACTCTCTCAGTTGCAGGTGACTACCTACTGGAGCACCATCGATACAGAGCTGTTCTGTCGCCATTTCGCTGGCCTACGCTACCCACTCTGTACTAAATGCCAGTCTTCCACCTGTAGCACTTACCCCCTAAGGAGCTGCTGGTTTTTTATTGGGCTTGTACTCTGCTCTAGCACCCCTAATACTTGGCTCAGTCCCCTTGACACAGCTGTGGTGCAGTGTTGGTGTGTAGCTAGCATCAAAAGGATAACCACACAATGTACAATAGTGTACCTTTACCTTTGGTATCCGTTGTTCCACCTGCAGGGAAAAAGGGACCATGCTTCACACCAACTGTAATTAACCAGAATGTATTTTTTACTGGAACTGGTATAAAACTATAATTACAATGCTGTACCGTCACACAAACGTAATGCAACAGCACAGTGAATATTCACAACAATCTTAACACATAAGGAACTCCTGGATGACCCATACAGGTGCGTCTCCAAGTGGGACCAATGCTCGGAATGACAATGTCTTGACTCTGAGCACCTTCCCACTTCCAGCACGCTGTAATAAACACTGTAAGGCAAAGTTATCTACCCAGCCCAACACAATTGATAAAGAGCTCCCCCTGTTTTATAATACAGTCCTTCCTTAGTGTGATGGAATGCAAGACTTTGCAATAATAGAGGTAGTCCTTTATCTTCTGTCTTCTGCTAGCTATTGTGTTGTAATACTTATAATCCGCAAGATTTCCGACCAATATAGCAGTGTAGAATAATATACAGCAGTAACTTCAATCATGTAAAGTATTTGTGAACTCCTTCCCTGGGAATGAACTTCCAGCGGCAGTCACTTAGTAATGAAATCAGGCTTGAGGCCTGTGTAAGTGTAACTCTATTTAACTGAACTGTTCCGTGGGACTACTAGTTCCAGCAACACTTTGCAATCAGTCTAAGTGTGTGAAATGTGTTACAAACTTCTGGGCATCAGCCCTCTCACCACACTAGGTCCAGACAGATGGATGCCTCCGCTCCACAAGATCTCAGTTTGTTTGCTGCAGTCACGCTGTTCCATTCACAAGATGACCATGAGTCTTCAGTTACCTCCGTCAAGGGACTCTGGATCCTTCCCGATCCGACCACACTGCTGCTCCAGCACGCTGTGGTGTGAACTTCTCCTCAGGCTTCAAGTTCGCTCCGCACAATGTAGGCCGCAGCTCTGTGGGACACACACACTCACAGGGCCCTGCTGGCAGGCCATGCGTCCCAGGAACAAGAGAAAGAAAATGGCCGCACTGGGCCTTTTATTGCCTCACCACACTAGGTCCAGACAGATGGATGCCTCCACTCCACAAGATCTCAGTTTGTTTGCTGTGGCCACAGCGTCACGCTGTTCCGTTCACAAGATGACTAGGAGTCCTCAGTTACCTCCGTCAAGGGTTTATGGATCCTTCCCGATTTGACCACACTGCTGCTCCAGCACGCTGTGGTGTGAACTTCTCCTCAGGCTTCAAGTTCGCGCCGCACAATGTAGCCCGCGGCTCTGTGGGACACACACACCCACCAAATATCATATGATGGGAGACTGTTCTGTGTACCCACAGCTGACACTATGGTGTCTGGTACAGATGTGTCAAGGGATGAGATGGGGTTTTCTCTTTCTGAATTGGCATTAGAAGGATCAGCCATTTTAGAGTTTCTTTTGCTAGTAACTTGGGTCACCTCAGAACATTCACCCAATGTATCGTAGGTTAGTCTTTTTGGTGGGAGAATGTCTCTTTTAACCCTTTGTCCTTTGGGCATTTTCACCACTCTTGAGCAAGCATCCTCATTTCTCAATTCAGGCTCTTGCACTTCACTGTCAGTAGGAGTCAACTGCTCTTCAGAGTGCCCAGTTAGTGGTATAAATTCTGAGGCTTTTGCCCTAAGAGTCATTATTTCCTCCTCCTGCCTGAGGACAAACACCGGCTTCAGCTTCGGGTATCTCCGATGACCACAGCCAGCTTATCTCTGTTTCTTCTCCCTCACATTCTTCAGTTTCTAAGGGTTCAGGCCAAGACCTAGTTACTGGTCGACGTACAGCGGTGGATGTAGATGGTAGATCCTCCAGTGAAGTTATCCTGACCGCTTCTGTGAGAGGTAGAAGGCGATTCCGATGCCAGTGGTCCAGTCCTCCCTTCTGGTCTGATCTCATACACTGGGATCCCTGGAAGCTGTCTACACACAACATATGACTGTGACCTCCAATGGTCAGCCAGCTTATGTTTCCCTGGCATGCCCAAATTTCTTAATAGGACTCAGTCACCAGGTTGCAGGTCCTGAATCCGTATTTTGAGGTCAAAGTTCCTCTTGTTCCTGATTCCTCTGGTATCTGACGTGGCTCAAGCTTTTTCATATGCGGTCTTCAGACTCTACCGCAATCTAATCACATATCCTCGATAAGAAGTCTCTGAGGTGTGATCCAAAGAGACTTTAAAAGCCAAGGCTATCAGTAACCTGGCTTCCCGCCCAAACATCAGACGGTAGGGTGAATACCCTGTAGCGTCACTCCTAGTGCTGTTGTAAGCGTGTACTAAGGCAGTGATGTGCTTACTCCAATGCGGTTTCTGTTCAGAGGCCAGTGTCCCCAACATGTTGAGAAGGGTTCTGTTAAACCTCTCTGGTTGAGGGTCCCTTTGTGGGTGGTAGGGAATGGTCCTAGACTTCTGGATACCTAGTAGATCCAACAGTCATTTGATCAGAGTGCTTTCGAAGTCTCTTCCCTGATCTGAATGAATCCATTGAGGTGGCCAAAGTGGATGAAGAACTTTTCCACCAGGATCTTTGCCACTGTAGACGCCTGCTGATCTTTTGTAGAGAATGCCTGAGCATAGCGGGTAAAGTGATCAGTGACTACTAGGATGTTTCCCTGCCCACTCAAATCAGATTATAGACATAGGAAGTCTATGTATACCAGATCAATTGGCCCTTGACGCTCTAAATGGCCCATTGGGGCAGCTCGCTGGGGCAAGGTCTTCCGTTGTATGCACCTGAGGCAAGAGTGACAGTAGCTCTCCAATTCCATCCTCATGTGAGGCCAATAGAACCTGTCTCTTACTAGCTGAAGGGTCCTTTCGAATCCCAGATGGCCATGATGGTCATGTAAGGTGATCAGCACCCTCTCTCTATGTTTCTCTGGCAGAAACAATTGCCACTTCTCTTCAGGGTCTTCAGAGCGGCCCCTTCGGTAGACCACTCCTTGCTGCAGCTGCAACTGATCCCACTCTTTATGCAGCAGGTGAGCTCCCTTCTGAGGGCTCTTGAGTAATAGATCAGGGTTTTGGCTCTCCAAAGCCTCCAGTGCCAGGCTACAGAGTGTATCTTCTTGTTGGTCTAACCGGAGGTCCTTTCTGGAAAGCTTAGGTAAACCCTCCTCCACAATCTGAGTGACATCACAGTAGCACTTGGGCACCCCCACAGCAGACACTCCGATTTCCTCAGCTCTAGCTCCACCTTTCCTTTTTTGCTCTGCCCCTTCACAAAGGGCTCTTACTTCTTCAGGGGTAAGTTGGGTCCATTCTTCTGGGTGGTCCTGGGGACAGCGAGGTCTTCTTGACAGTGCGTCTGTGTCCCGGTTCCCAATCCCTGGTCTGTACTTCAGGCTGAAGGTAAATGCTGAGAGGGCAGCCAACCATCTTTGGCCGGTGGCGTCCAATTTTGCTGTAGTGAGCAAGCACGTGAGAGGGTTATTGTTTGTCTTTATCACAAATTCAGCGCCATACAAATAGTCTTTTAGCTTGTCCACCACAGCCCACTTCAAGGCCAAGAATTCAAGTTTGTGGGTGGGGTAATTCTTTTCAGCAGGTGCCAAGCTCCGGCTCACATAAGCAATGGGTCTTAAAAGCCCCTCATGCTCTCGGTAGAGCACTCCTCCCAGCTCGTCTTGGCTGGCATCCACACGCAGTTCGTAGGGCCTGGTAGGGTCCGCATAAGCTAAGACCGGAGCAGTGATAAGGATCCACTTCAGCTGTCTGAAAGTCTCTTCACATTGCGGATTCCACTGGTCCTGGATGGACTCCTTCTTCCTGGGACGCTCTTTTGGTTTTCCAGGTTTATCTGAGTTTACACCAGCTTCCTCTTGGTTCTTCAATAACTCAGTGAGCGGGTGAGCTATCTTGGCAAACCCTTCTACGAACCTCCAGTAGTACGAACAAAACCCTAAAAATGACCTAAGCTCGGTCACATTCGTGGGTCTGGGCCAAGAGGTGACAGCTTCTAGCTTCTGTGGGTCTGTGGCCACTCCGTCAGCGGATACGATGTGGCCTAAGTAGTTTACTGAAGGTTGATAGAATTGGCATTTTTCTATGGAGAGCTTCAGGCCTTCATCATGGAGTCTCTTCAGAGCTTTCTCCAGGTGCTCTTCGTGCTTTTCCAGTGTTCTGCCAAACACTATGACATTATCCAAATACACCAGTACTTTGATCAAGTTCATGTCACCCACAGTCTTCTCCATAAATCTTTGAAAATTTGCTGGGGCCCCAGACAGAGTGAGTGAGCGGGCGGGAGGGCGAGTGTGTGGGTTAACGAGCGGGTGGTCCAGGTGAGTGGGCCTGAGCGGGCAGGTCGGCAGATGAGTGAGGGGGGGGGGGGGGTCGCCAGCTGAGTGTGTGGGCGTGCAGGGCAGACATCGAGTGAGGGGGCGGGCCGGACCACAGGTGAGCGGAGAGACTGGCCAGTCAGTGAGCCGGCGGGAGGGGAGCAGAGAGATGACATCTCTCACTGCCCGCCCTGCATCACTGCAGTTCCGCCCTCACTGTACAGCCATGGGCAGCGGGCAGCAGAGAGATTACATCATCTCTCTGCTGCCTGCCTTCACTCTGACAATCTGCACCTTAGCAGGCCAACGACAATAAGCAATGTGTAGCAGGTGATGTGACAATTAGCAACATGTGGCAGGTGACGTGGCAAGTGTAATCTGCAATGTGTGGCAGGTGACATGGCAATAGTAATACGCAATGTGTGAGATAACGTCGCAAGTGACAATCAGCAACATGTGGCAGGTGACGTGGCAAGTGTCATACGTAATGTGTGGCAGGTGACGTGGCAAGTGACAGCAACATGTGGCAGGTGACGTGGCAAGTGTAATCCGCAATGTGTGGCAGGTGACGTGGCAAGTGACAATCAGCAACATGTGGTAGGTGACGTGGCAAGTGTAATCCACAATGTGTGGCAGGTGACGTAGTAAGTGACAATCAGCAGCATGTGGCAGGTGACGTGGCACGTGACAATCAGTATCTGATGGCATGCAAGTGACAATCCACAGCCTGGGAGTGGCAGGGACGTGGCAAATGACAGGCTGCATCTGAAGGCAGGTCGACGTGGAAAGTGACACTCAGGGCTCCCACTGATTCTGCATTATGGTGAGTTGAACCATTTCATTTTATATTACAATGTAATAATAGAAATAATGCGCTTTAATCATCCTGACACCATAACAACCATGGTGCAGTGATGATGAAAACGCCAACACCAGCCATTGCCCCAATAAATTGCCCGCAAAAAAACATTTTCTGGCAGTGCCCCTCCCGAAACAAGACTCTGGTTTCGCCCCTGTCACACCAATTGTAATTAACCAGAATGTATTCTTTACTGGAACTGTTACAAAACAATAATTACAATGCTGTACCGTCACACAAACGTAATGCAACAGCACAGTGAATATTCACAACAATCTTAACACATAAGGAAATCCTGGATGACCCATACAGGTGCGTCTCCAAGTGGGACCAATGCTCAAAATGACAATGTCTTGACTCTGAGCACCTTCCCACTTCCAACACGCTGTAATAAACACTGTAAGGCAAAGTTATCTACCCAGCCCAACACAATTGATAAAGAGCTCCCCCTGTTTTATAATACAGTCCTTCCTTAATGTGATGGAATGCAAGGCTTTGCAATAATAGAGGTAGTCCTTTATCTTCTGTCTTCTGCTAGCTATTGTGTTGTAATACTTATAATCCGCAAGATTTCCGACCAATAAAGCAGTGTAGAATAATATACAGCAGTAACTTCAATCATGTAAAGTATTGGTGAACTCCTTCCCTGGGAATGAACTTCCAGCAGCAGTCACTTAGTAATGAAATCAGGCCTGAGGCCTGTGTAAGTGTAACTCTATTTAACTGAACTGTTCCGTGGGACTACTAGTCCCAGCAACACTTTGCAATCAGGCTAAGTGTGTGAAATGGGGTACAAACTTCTGGGCATCTGCCCTCTCAAAATCCAAGGGCATTTACTCAGCCATGCCAGGCAGACAGGTTAGGACGACCCATCCATGCACTAGGGGGTGCATCCATCTACAACATTTTCAACTACGGGGGTTGCAATTTCCCTCACTGCAAACTCCTTCATACGTTCCGGAGGCCAACGTCGCTGTGGCGTGTCGGTGGGCCCAGAAGCCTGTCTGGGGCCTACCACAGTAGCGGAGAAATGGTCCTGAACTGTCTGTCCTGAGTGAAGAAGCTGGACAGCCGAGGAGATCCCAGGGGAGGACCCGTCATGGAAGGATCATGCAGAGTGCTGGTCTGAAGAGGGGCCTGGTGACTCGGTTGGAGGACGTATCCTGAAGTAATCTTACTGCATAGTACTACCGGGTTGGCTTAAAGGTTCAAGTACTGTATATAACATTCATCGCAAGCCAATACATCCTGTGGCAGAGGATCGTATGGGTTTTATTCCAAACAAGTCTGTGGCAGAGACTTTTGTTAGTGCTGCGTACTGGCTGCTAGGCAAGTGAGAGGGGCCTATCTAGGCGGGCAAAGATTGAATTCCACAAGGGGAGTGCATTCAACTACAAGTGTTCAATTCCAAAGAATGTTCTAAAGAATACTAAGGAAAGGTATTTGAGCTTCCCTGCAACTTTCCTTCTGCCTCTTTCTTGCTACTTCCTTTATTACTTGTTCATTAAAGCATTGGAAAATATACTCAAGTGTTTGGTGTCTACATCGTCCAGAGGTAAACTCAACGGGACCCTAGACCCGGTGCCGGTGAAACAGAGAGTGAAGGTAACAGCCCGCTTTAAACCAGCAGCTCCACCGAGAGTTAGTGCTACACAAGGATGATCAGAAGAAATGGACAGCACCTGAGTTAAATATATGAGTGTCACAGCAAAGGGTTTGAATACTTAGGACCATGGGATATTTCAGTTTTTCTTTTTTAATAAATCTGCAAAAATGTCAACAATTCTGTGTTTTTCTGTCAATATGGGATGCTGTGTGTACATTAATGAGGAAAAAAAATGAACCTAAATGATTTTAGCAAATGGCTGCAATATAGCAAAGAGTGAAAAATTTAAGGGGGTCTGAATACTTTCCTTCCCCACTGTATATATAAAAAAAATTTAATTTATCCATATTTTTGTATGATTTATCACTACAGCGCTGTATTTATGAGTGATATCACTTTTATTGATGTAATAAGGATGTATTTACAACAGGGGCGTAGATAGGAAGGATCCACTGAGCATCCGCAGCTACTGCGGACAGTCTGCCTCTCCTTGAAGCCTCATTGGCTCTAGTCACATGACACATCCAAAGGGGGACTTTATCTCATTTTGAAATGCATGGCAAATATATATTTTTTTGGGGTGGGGGGGCTGAAGTGGGATCTTTACTAGGGATACATTTGAACTAGGAGGGGAACTTTACTAGAGGGTTGGGGATCTGTTCTGGTGAGAAGAGAGATCTGTACTTGGGGATGCAGTACTGGTGGGGATGATTTGTACTGGGGGAAGGAGATCTGTACTGGGGAAACTGTATCGGGAGGGGGATATGTACTGGGAAATATTTTAACTGGGGGGACTGTTCTAGGAGGAGATATCTGTACTTGGGGGAACTGTACTGGAGGTGGTGGTGTATTTCATAGGATGTGGGGTGCTCTACTGGTGGGGAAGGAGATCTGTTCTGGGAGAGATTTGAACTGGAACAGAAACTGTACTATGAGAAGGGATCTTTATTGGTGTGTAGATCTGTACTGGAAGGACATTTATACCGAGGGGAGCCGCGCTGGGGAGGAGGCTGTACTCTATATTATTATACTTATATATAATATATATTATTTTATGTTATAGAGAATGTAACCGAAGTAGCTGGAACACATAAAGGTGTTGAATAAAAGAGAGTCCAGGCATTTCCTGGTTGGAATATTGAGGACACATGAGAATCCAGTGGCACTTAAGCTCTACCAATCTCAATATCTTTACTTTGGGTTAAATCACCCTTACATTTCACATATACTGAGATTCATTCAGACCCTCTACTTCACCTTCTATTTGTGTATCTTGGTTCCAGTTGACAACTTGGGGATCCTCCAGCATTTTCTGCAGATTATGAGGGTCTTTAGTAAATATGTAGTATGTGTTCCTATAATGATCTGAGGGGTCCTTCATGGCCTACACAAGGAAATACAGAATATCCAGTGCAAATATGATCAATAAATGAACAAATATGATTCTTGCTCTAACACACAATTTCATAAAAAAAGTAAGAAAGTATAAAGCCTTGTTCAGATGTTATAGATGTCTGGGCATTTTACAGCTTAGATACCTCATAGTAAAGTCGAGTCCCAGTCAATGTATTTTTAAAATGCTTAAAATGTAGCATTGTAGAGAAGATTTCTACAGTAAACAGCAGTCAGTATGATGTAGGACAGTGGTTCTCAACCTCGGTCCTCAAGTACCCCCAACAGGCCATGTTTTCAGGTTTTCTTTTATCTTGCACAGGTGCTTTAAATCAGAGTCAATGACTTGGTATTTTGAGCAGCTTTTTTATCTAAGAGAAATTCCAAAAGCATGACCTGTTGGTGGTACTTGAGAACCTGATGTAGGATACATTCCATGTGACTGAAGCTGTAGCTAAAAAAAAAAAAAAAAAAAAAAAAAAAAAAAAAAAAGTTTAACTAAACATCAGCGTTAAACTACAGAGAGCGGTGCTCTGTCCCATTTTTATGTAATTTTACTGTGTCATATTGAACTGCATCAGGTTATTATTGTTCATTAGTATGGAGGTTTTGTGTCACTACAACTTGTTTATTATGGAATTTTTGTGTCTCCCTCTGTCTTCCTCTCCTGCTTAGTGCCAATTAGTTTAGTCCTAGCTAGACCCTCTTTGTTTTTTCTATGTTCCCTCAGTCAGTGTTCGTAATTCGCAGAGACAGGGCTTAGGCACTTTAACAGACTGAAAAAATCCTCTGTACTCCAATTAACTGAGGAAAATTTGCACGGGATTCAACTTCTGTAGCTTATTGAAGGGCTAATCAGCCTGTGGATTGTGCTTATTCAGCAGGTGACCATACTGCCTAGACAAAATGGGTCAAAGAAGGTATAGTAATGCATAAAGTGGCATTTAAAACAGAACAAAGGGCATTTTTTCTTTTTTTTATATCTGTGCCTAGGCTGGACTTAAAATTTTAAAATTGATAGCAGGACCGCGTTAAGCATGTCAGAGTGTTACTAAACCGAGAACCTGCATTCACTATATCTAGTCTTGCACAGTACACTGAACATGGAGATGCAATAGTTTTAGTAAATATAAACTGATAAATACCATTTTTCATCAGTATATGGCAGTCTTGTGAATTATATCAGTGTGTGGTGAAAGCTTGTAGGAGGAGTTTTCATTTCTCCCACGATTGTCCTATCAGGCTTCAGGATCCCTGAGCCTCTGGACAGTGCTGATTGGCCCTGTGCTGATCACATGCACTCTCCCAAGAAAAGAAAAAAAACCTCTCTAGCAATACACATTAATGCCACGTACACACGAGCAGAATTTCCGTCGGAAAAATCTTGGATGGTTTTTCCGACGGAATTCCGCTCAAGCTTGTCTTGCATACACACGGTCACACCAAATTCTGACCGTCACGAACAAGGTGACATATAACACGTACGACGGGACTAGAAAACGGAAGTTCAGTACACAGCGCGCCACCCTTTGGGCTCCTTCTGCTAATCTCGTGTTTATCTCATGTTAGTGAGAGACGAATCGCGCTTTTCAGACTTGTGCTTTTCAGTCAGTTACTGCTCTTCAGTTTGTGCTTGTGGGTTTGTATCTGGTTTTCAGTGCATGTAGTCAGTTCATATCTGTTTTTCAGTGCGTCCTTGTCTGCTCGTTTCTGATTTTTAGCTCGCTCTTCACAGGCCTTTCTGTTCTTCAGTGCGTTCCGTTAGTTCGTTCTGACCAGCCGACCGTTTTGAAGCCATGTTGCGGGTATGTGCTCGTCGTAGAGTTCGTGCTATGTGGGGCTTGGTGTTGGGGTTCTTGCTTTGACCCAAGCCCAGTCTATGAACAAGGTGGGGAGGAGTTCATTGACCAAGAATTGGTTGCTCCAGCGTGACCAATTCTCTCATATGCCTTTGCTCCGGGAGATCCAGGAGAATAACCCTGATTTCAGGAATTTTCTCCGGATGACGGACCCCGTTTTTCACCATCTGTTGGCTTTGCTGACCCCTTATATTACCAAGCAGGACACCTGCATGCGGCAAGCCATCACTCCGGAGCAGAGGCTAGTCGCCACGTTGCGGTACTTGGCGACGGGGAGAAGTCTACAGGACCTCAAGTTCTCTACAGGCATCTCCCCCCAGGCTCTGGGGATTATTATTCCAGAGACCTGTTCTGCCATCATACAGGTCCTGCAGAAGGACTATATTAGGGTAAGTTTTCTCCTTTAACATCACATTCTATGTATTTAATGTATGCTAATTTTTTTTTATTTCTTTCATCATTCCCTAATTACCATGATTGTAATATGCTGTGAATGTCCCATTTGTGCCCATGCATACTGTAAGCTTTTAATGCTCCTTTTTTGTCCTTCATGCATATTTGCCTTCACTAACCTTCCCAGCATGCTATCCTGAGCCCATATACACCTAGCCTAGTCACTTAATGTATTTTGTCAGCTCCATTGTAGTGCTTTACCCTAAACACTCCCTAAAATGTGTCCAAATGTTATTGTTGTCCTTAAATTCAGGCAGAGTGCCAGAGGCTTTTTTTTTTGGGTCCAAAACTCATTTATAACCCCCCCTAAATTTTTTACAATGGTCCATCAGAGGGGGTGAGGAATCTGATAAGTGGACCTTATATTTTGGTCTTTAAATACTCCTTAAAATAAATGTTTCTACTGATGTTGGCCAAAAATGTTTGTGTCTAATCTACTTGCAATGCTATGTGCAAAAGTTTTTTTTTTCCTTTTTGATTCCACAGTTTCCTTCAACGTCACAGGAATGGCAGACTGTGGCTCCCCAATTTGCTCAGCGTTGGGACTTTCCTAACTGCAGAGGGGCAATCGATGGGAAACATGTCCACATCGTCCCACCGCCCCACTCGGGGTCATACTATTTTAATTATAAGGGTTTCAATAGTATTGTGTTGATGGCGGTGGTGTCGGCGACATACAAGTTTCTCCATGTGTACGTGGGGAAGAATGGCCGGATGTCGGATGGTGGAGTCTTTGCCCAGACCGAGTTCTACCGACGTCTCCAGAGTGGTGGCTTGGGATTGCCACCTGCAGAAGAGAACGCTGAAGGACTACCATTTGTTTTTATCGCTGATGAAGCATTTGGTCTGGGTGATCACCTGATGAGGCCATTCCCCCAGAGGACCCTCACCCCGGAGAAGAGGGTTTTTAATTACCGGCTGGCCAGAGTCAGAAGAGTAATGGAAAATGCCTTTGGGATAATGGCCAGCCGGTTCCGCCTATTTCTTACAAACTGAACCACATAGTTCTAGCATGTTGCACACTTCACAACTTTTTCTGTTCAAAGTTTTTTATTAAAAAAGGAGACAAAGTTCAACAGGTAATATTTGTGTGACAAAAAACAGTGATAGTTACACAATTTCTTTTTGTGCATCTAATTAGTAACATGGACATTAAGATCGTTGTCATAACAAAAGATACAGAAGGTAAGCATTAAAGTAGTACGTGTGGACAATTTGGGTTTATCACAGTATGTAACGATAAAACGGGAACAATATATCTATACGCTTACATGAAAGGTAAATCCGCAAACATGTAGAAGGTCAAAACCTAGTAGACGTTGTGTAATCTATAAGAAATATTACCAGTGATGTGTCTGTAGGTAAGGTGGTAGTTAGTAAAGAGAGAATAAGAAAAGAGGAGAGAAAAGGGGACGCAGAGAGAGTCTAGAGAGAGGGAAAGTGGGGAGAAGAGTGGTCGGGGGTCGCATTGACTATCAGAACACTACTAAGTTAATCTGACGTTATCGCGGTCTAACTAGGGCTCTAGAAGATGTTTGTCGAAGTCCAGGGGTAAAAAATGTTCAGCCCAGGGGTTCCAAATTTTAAGGTGTTGGGGAATCCTATCCAGAATTGTTGCTTCAATTTTACTATGAATCATGGCTTGAGTGATCCTATTCTTAACTTCGGCGAGATTCAGTTTTGGGGATTTCCAGGCTCTGGCTATCATCTGTTTAGCTGCTGTAGTAAGTTGAAGGAGGAGACGGGTCTGGGATCTGGTGTAATCTGAGGGGATAAGGTTCAGCAATGCAACAGAAGGGTCAGAATCAATGGTACGTTGAAGTAAGGTGGAAGCCATTCGGAATATTGCAACCCAAAATTCCTGTACTATCGGACACGTCCACCATATATGAACGTGGGTACCCCTCTCACCACAGCCAAGGAAACATACTGAGGGGTAATCTGGGAGAAATTTAGAGATCCTAGCTGGAACCAGATACCATCTCATGAGTACTTTATAGTTTGCTTCTTGAGCGATTACATTGTGAGATGAAATTTTTGTGTTGGACCAGATACTAGACCAGTCCTCCGCGTCAAGATCTAATGCAAGGTCTTTGGACCACTGTACAGCGTAAGTGGGCAGGTTGGCTGGGGGAGAGGTCAAATGAGTGTATAAATGTGAAATAAGACCCGGAGCATGGGGGTCCGAGTTACAAATTCCTTCAAATATGGGGAAATCATCTAATGAAGAGTATGAACCTATAATTGTGCGAACGAAATGGGCTATCTGTAGATATCTAAAATATTCTGTCGGGGTATATCTGCTTGGTTTTGTAGTGAAGAGAACGTCTTTATAGAGGTTCCAGAGGTAAAATCGCATATGCGATATAGTCCTATTCTCAGCCAGATTTGAAATGATCTTGGATTAATGTGGGTAAAATTTCGGGTGATCTAGAAAAGAAAGTAACGGGGAGTGAGCTGATATCAGTTTAAACGGGCCTCAAAGTTTGTCCCATAACTTAAGGGAGTGCCCAGTAATGGGGTTACTTATTGGACCACGGGTTGAGGAGGGTAACCATAGTAGGTTAGACACAGTGAGGGGGTAAAGGTCAATAGCTTCCAGACTAACCCATAGTGGTATTTCAGTTTTTGCATGAAAGAGAGTGATCTGGGCTAGCTGGGCCGCGTGATAGTATCTCAGAAAGTTAGGTAGCCCCAACCCCCTATTGAGCTTACTACGAAGTAGTATGGCCCTAGACACCCTAGGTCTAGTGGAACCCCACATATATTTGGACACTCGCGTCTGAATAATTCGGTGGAAGTAAGAGGGAATAGGGATCGGGAGGACTCTATATAAATAGAGAAGTTTTGGAAGCAGTGACATTTTTATGGCCGCAATCTGACCAAGCCATGAGATACATAACGGTCGCCATGATTCTAGTAAGGCTGTTAAATGTTTTAACATAGGAAGGTAGTTGGCTCAAAATAAATGGGCTGGATCACTAGTTAATTTAATACCAAGATAAGCTATCGAGGATATAGACCAGGTGAGGGGGAAGAATTCTTGTATGTGTTCGAGTTCTGATTGTGGGAGAGACACGTTGAGAGCCTTAGATTTGGACTGGTTAACTTCCAGGCCTGATATTAGAGCAAATTTGTCTAATGCCCCGTACACACGGTCAGACATTGATCGGACATTCCGACAACAAAATCCTAGGATTTTTCCGACAGATGTTGGCTCAAACTTGTCTTGCATACACACGGTCACACAAAGTTGTCGGAAAATCCGATCATTCTGAATGCGCTGACGTAAAACACGTACGTCAGGACTATAAACGGGGCAGTAGCCAATAGCTTTCATCTCTTTATTGTGAGCATGCGTGGCACTTTGTGCGTCGGATTTGTGTACACACGATCGGAAATTCTGACAACGGATTTTGTTGTCGGAAAATTTTATAGCCTGCTCTCAAACTTTGTGTGTCTGATGGAAAATGTGTGATGGAGCCTACACACAGTCGGAATTTCCGACAACAAGGTCCTATCACACATTTTCCGTCAGAAAATCCGACCGTGTGTACAGGGCATTAGAGTTGTATAAGATTTGGGAGAGTAGTGCGTGATGAGGTGACAAATAATACTGCATCGTCGGCGAACAAGCATAGTTTATGGGATGTAGAGGCTATGTCTAGGCCTTTAATATTTGGATTTTCCCTAAGCAGGGCCGCTAGTGGTTCAATTGCTAGTGCAAACACTAGGGGAGAGAGGGGGCAACCCTGTCTCGTACCACGTTGTATTTGGAAACAGTCCGTAGGCCTGCGGTTGGGTGTAGAGGGAGTTTATCCATTGCAGGAAGTTGGGGCCAAATCCCCAACGTTGTAATATAAATTGTAGGTAAGGCCAAGAGACCGTGTCAAATGCCTTACATATATAGAGAGAAAGGAGGTGCATGGGGATTTGCCGTGTTCGAGCTAGATGTTGGAGTAGGATAACGCGACGGATGTTATCGCTGGCTTGACGTCGTGGTATGAAGCCAACTTGGTCTTTGTGTATGAGACCACCTATAATTGGGTTAAGGCGTAACGCCATAATCTTGGCCAGGATCTTTATGTCCAGGTTGAGTAAAGAAATGGGCCTGTAATTAGACCAAAGAGAATCTGTGTTGGGCTTGGGTATCATAGAGATGATGGCTGTCAACGTGGCTCGACCAAAGGTATGTTGTTTAAGGAGGGCATTAAAAGGTGTTGGTGAGAAGGGGAACCAGGATAGAAGCAAATTTTTTAAAGTAAGAGTCCATCGGGGCCTGGTCGCTTATGCGGTTTAAGGGTTTTTATAGCAAGAAGAACCTCTTCGGACGTAACGGGGCATTCCATTGACTCTCGATTGGCCTCTGATAGTTTAGGAATTGAAATATTCTAGAATAATGTTTCGGCTTGTTTCACCGAGAAGGTGCTTATTGAAGTGTATAGAACATCACATCGATAACCTTACAAGTACTATAGCTAGTGCTCATATGATCAAAGCAAAACAAAATAAGGGGGGGGACGGGAATATGACATTTGGGATTTGTAAGCATCAGAGTATTAGTGCTCAATTTAAAGACATGTGTTAACCAGAAAAAAGAAAAACTAATTTTAACCAAACAAAAGGAATGTGTCCAAAACCTATGTACCCCAATATAGGGTTGGAGGGATTTGCATAAGACATGTCCCATAACAGTGAGAATTCTTACCGCAGTTCAAACCCCTGTGACTTGGTTAGGAGAAGATCCACAAATATCGCAATTCAGTGTGGTACTAATTGTATGACCAAAAATTCACAGGTGGTGTTTAAGGAAGAGTAATAAACGATCAGAACGTGTTCAGCGAGATGTATGTGATTTCGGATCAAAAAGGCTTGCTTGGCGAGACGGGGTTCCTTTTCGAATCGAGGAAGGGCCTGGTTGGTTCCGCTTTGGAGTGGTGGTGTAAGGGTATGCGGCTGAGCGAGCCGGGGTAGCGAAGTCTCGCATTGTTGAGCAGGGGGCGTTAAGTGAAGAGATTCCAGAAGATGTTGTAGGGACTCTGGAGAAGTGGAGGAGTGTTACCCCTGGAATGTAAATTGGAGGGAGAAGGGAAAACGCCAGGTGTATTTTATCTGATGCTGTATCAAGATTTGTGGCTGCGGTTTCATGGCCCGTGGTTTAGCAATGGTAAGGGGGTGCCAAATCAGAAAAAAGTTGATAGGTGTGGCCTTGAAACAGGAGAGCCTCCTTGTTCCGGACAGCTGCGAGTAGTTGTTCTTTTGTACAGAAAAAGTGCAACTTAACCCAACCGGCTCCTGTACATTTACGACGGCAGAATGGCACGGCTGCGCAAAGTAATGTACCCGTACGTTACTTTGAATTTGCCGCCGTGTGCGCGCGCGAGCCTGCCGCGATCTCCGTGAGTCGGGCCGCGGGTCCCGCTTACTCGATCGCCGCGGGCATACCCGCGATCGCCTCGCGGCTGCTGAGGCGATCGCAGCTGCTCGTAAACAGCTGCTGAGTGTCCTCTTCTTGCATTACACTGAATCAAGTTTGCAATTCTTTCTAGTTCTAAACATATCTAGACAGCAATGTCCTAAACTTCTTTTAAGACAAATTAGCATGACCAAATGTAGTTTACAATGTTTTTGGCAGATACAGGGTTTTTAGTTGACGAACAAACGATGTTTACTACGAACAATTACTGTGCCCACAAGCCTGAAAGTTGCCATTTAAAACTGTACAACAGTAAAGAAAAGCAGCATGCAAGTAATAATAATAATAATAATAATAATAATAACACATGACAAGTACTTACTTTTTAGAAGCACTTTCTTGATCCTTCTGTACTGATCCTGCTCCCTCAATTTCAAGTCTGACCAGCGTTTCCTCAATTGCTTCTTGGATTGTCGTACCCCAAAATTCCTGTGCAGACTCTTCACAACTTTAGTCACGATCTTGGCCTTTCCCACATTTGGGTTTAGGTATGGTCCATACTTCCCATCATAGTCGGCCCTCTTCAAGATGTTCACCATCTCCACCATCTCTATAAAATTCCATATTTGAGAACTTGAAGCTCCAGCGGGATCGGGATGTTTTGGCTTCGGGCTTTCCTCCTTGTTACTGCTATTATGCACCTGCTGTGTCTCTGCCATGTTCCTCTCCCACTATGACGAAATAGAAGGAGCAGGGAATATTCTAGAAAAAACGTCAGGGGCGGGCGACGCGGGTGGAGTTTCACGCATGCGCAGTGTATATAAAGCTACGATCTGTGAGTGGAGGAAGCGCTGAACGTTCTAAAGAAGGTAACATTTTAACTTGGGACATCAGTGGCCTATACTGATTCGAGATTGAGGCCTATATTGGGATAAGTTTAGGAGAGTTTAGCCTGATATTAGTGTTTTGGTCTTGTGTTTTGTCTTGCAGCATATATGAAACAATTCAAAGACCCAGAATTCATGGGCCAGTTCATAGACAGATACAGGGATATCAGAAATTTGTGGGAGGTTAAAAACCCCTTATATCAAAATAAACCAGCTAGGAAGGCATCGCTGGAGAAACTGCTGCAATTTGTGAAAACGCATGTCCCCGATGCAGACATCAAGTTTGTGGATAAGAAAATTGGTAGCTTGAGAAGCACGTATAGGAACGAGCTTAATAAGGTTCAGGCTTCCATGATATCAGGAGCAGCAGCAAAGGATGTGTATGTACCCAGTCTGTGGTACTACAACATGATGTGGTTTCTGGAAGACCAGATTGAAGCCAGGGAATAACTTTCTACACTTCCATCCACCCTTCCCTCAACCCCAGCTGAGGCTTCCGAGGACCAACCTGGGCCTTACCTCCTGGAGCCAGGTATAGTATTTTTGAACATATTTATTGTCCAAAAATTATTGTTGTTAACTAGATGTTATTATTGATAACAAATGAATGATTTAACAAAAAGTGTTTGACATTTCAATAGACAGTAGTGGCCAAAAATGATTGTGACAAGAATGAAAAATGCTGGGCTCAGAATGATAGTCTTTTCTATTTATTAACATTCAATTTGCAACAGTCATGAGCTGAAAATTGTGTGTGATTGATGAAACAAAAACTATAAAAAATGTCCCTTTTTCATACACAGGAAGACCTCAGCCAGGACGAGGCTCTGGAATGTTGCAGCCAGGAGGTGGGGGTAAGTGTCAGCCAGGAGGTGGCCAATCCCAGTAGCCTCACCCAATCCCAGGTGCCTCCCCTCCGCCTTACAACAAAAGGGGCCAGAAAGGGGAGTAATGTGGAGGAGGCAGCACTGGGCCTCATTAAGGACGCTAATGCGGCCCTGAAAACACCCCCCCAACGCTGAAGAGGCCTATGATTGCTATGTAGCTGCAAAATTGCAGCAAATGGAGGAGGGCCAACGCCTCATCTGTGAGCAGATTATTTTTCAGGCCCTTCATAAGGGGTTGAGGGGCCAAATGACTGATAACATGCACTTATGTGCGCTCGCCCATCCTCCTCCTCCTCCACCTCCTGCCATAAGTCCACCTCCAGAGCCACAGCCTCCAAGGAAGGCTGCAGGGAAGCATGGAGGGAAGGCTGCAGGGAAGACAAGAAAGCGATGGCCTGGGTTCAGTCTGGTCTGACAGAAGACGCAGGCTGTTGTAGTACCACAGCCTGGGGACATATATGTCATCTGCTGCTGTTCATGATCATTGGGAGTCCTGGACCAGATTGTGCTCCCTATTATATGGACTTCTCAGGCTACCAATTTTTAGTTACAAAGAGCTGATGTGTGCCCTGGTGTACAAAGGCTTTGCAAATTCAAGCAGTTTCTCCAGCATTGCCTTCTTCTTTATTTTGTTATGAGCCAGAATAAATAGAGATTTTTTTTTTATAAGAAAATGCTTGCCTATGTGTTTTTCTTCAAATAGGACAGTTTGTGAGTAGGCAGGTACATTTCAAAAATACAATGTCTAATTAACAAGGGACACCAACACCAACCTCCTTGAGCTTTAAAAATACAAGATAATAATGTTGTTGTGTAAACTTGACACAAAAAAAAAAATGAAATTATGGAGATCACTAGAAAATAATTTAAAAATAATCAAAAAAACAGGAGATCTTGATTATATAAAAAAAAGAAGACTATAAAAAATAATTCTAAACATTATTATGGAGATCTGGCTTTAAAAAACAAAAAAGATTATTCAGGAGATCACAAGAAATAATTAAGAAATAAATTTGCCAGAACTCTGTGCGAATATCAGCAGCAAAACAAATTCATTCTTCTAGCATTATAAAGAACAAAAGAATGCGCTGCATTAAAAGATCCAAAAATTTACAGTGTGACGAATGTGCTATCTCCATTACGAACGCTAGTTTTACCAGACCGAGCACTTCCATCTCATACTTCATTCTGAGCTTGTGTGATTTTTTTGTACGTCCGAATTGCATACAGACGAATGCATTTTCGGATAGGAACTTTTCCCGGAATTCTGCCAGCAAAAGTCCGATGTAGCATACACATGGTCGCAATTTCCGTCCAAAACCTCACATCCGTTTTTTTAGGTGCTTTACAGGCGCTATTTTTAGCCCAAAAGCACCTGAAAGACGCCCCGGTGTGAAAGGGGTCAAAACTGAGCATGTGCAGCCTGATTCCATAGACTCTGTAAATAGCTGATTTTTTGGAGTCAGTGGAAGAAGGAGATGATCAGAGAAGACAGGTTCGAACAGCCTTTTTAAATTATGCAGAGTATTAACCCCTTAAGTTCCACAGTGAGTATAACAAGCATGCTTTACTGCATATATAGACTGATTTTACTGTTGTGGGTTTAGTAACACTTTAAGTATTCTGCCATCCACAATGTATTGGTTTTGTATTTAAAAAAGGAAAAGTAACAGCAGCATGTCTTAGACACAACTCTTTCGACAATCTCCCATATCTGTGCTATTTTTTAAACCTACCTGCAATGAGGGACGACATATCACAGTAGAGAAGTCTGGCCACTGGTCAACCAGGACCTCTAGTTTGAATGCATTGCCAGTTAACACATGCTGCAGTGCCCCATATGCCTACACGATAGACACAAAGAGAAAATCAAAACTCCTAACATATTCAACTGAAGTTCACCTCTAAACAGAAGTAAGCAAAGCTGCCTGGAATCGGTTTTGCTCAAAGTTCACAAATATGTCGGCATACCACACTAAAGTCTATGAGGGAGAATCTTATTCCGCTCTGTCCCCTTGTAGGTTTAGTAAGCAAGCTAATGGTAAACAAATAGTTATAGCTATAAGAAGGTTGCCAAGACCCTGAAACTGAGTTGTAGCTTGGTGGCCAAGACCATACAGCGGTTTAACAGGACAGGTTCCATTTAGAATACCCCTCGCCATGGCCGACCAAAGAAGTTGAATGCACATGCTCAGTGTCATATCCAGAGGTTGTCTTTGGGAAATAGAGGTATGAGTGCTGCCAGCATTGCTGTAGAGGTTGAAGGGGTGGGGGATCAGCCTGTCAGTGCTCAGACCATACGCCGCACACTGCATCAAATTGGTCTGCATGGCTGTCATCCCAGAAGGAAGCCTATTCTAAAGATGATGCACAAGAAAGCCTGCAAACAGTTTGCTGAAGACAAGCAGACTAAGGACATGGATTACTGGAACCATCTCCTGTGGTCTGATGAGACCAAGATAAACTTATTTGGTTCAGAGGGTGTCAAGCATGTATGGTGGCAACAAGGTGAGGATTACAAAGACAAGTGTGTCTTGCCTACAGTCAAGCATGGTGGTGGAAGTGTCATGGTCTGGGGCTGCAAGAGTGCTGCCGGTACTGGTGAGCTACAGTTCATTGAGGGAACCATGAATGCCAACATGTACTGTGACATACTGAAGCAGAGCATGATCCCCTCCCTTCGAAGGCTGGGCCGCAGGGCAGTTTTCCAACATGATAACGACCCCAAACACACCTCCAAGACCCCCACTGGCTTGCTAAAGAAGCTGAGAGTAAAGGTGATGGACTCGTCAAGCATGTCTCCAGACCTAAACTCTATTGAGCATCTGTGGGGCATCCTGAAATGGAAGGTGGAGGAGCGCAAGGTCTCTATAACATCCACCAGCTCTGTGATGTCATCATGGAAAAGTGGAAGAGGACTCCAGTGGCAACCTATGAAGGTCTGGTTTACTCCATGCCCAAGAGGGTTAAGGCAGTGCTGGAAAATAATAGTGGCCAGACAAAATATTGACACTTTGGGCCCAATTTGGACATTTTGACTTAGGGGTGTACTCACATTTGTTGCCCACAGTTTAGACACTAATAGCTGTGTGTTGAGTTATTTTGAGGGGGACAGCAAATTTACACGGTTATACAAGCTGTACACTCACTACATTGTAGCAAAGTGTCATTTCTTCACTGTTGTCACATGAAAAGGTATAATAAAATATTTACAAAAATGTGAGGGGTGTACTCACGTTTGTGAGATACTGTATGTATATATGTATATTGTGCCTTTGTACAGTTGAACTTTAACTAAGCTGCATTTAGGGGATTTCTCACCTGAGTCTTGGCTGTTATCCAGGACTCAGTTGATCAATAACCTCTTTTTTTACATATACCTTTATTCCAATAAAACCTAAGATAATATCTATTTGACTTCTGTTGGAGTGTCATTTAAAGGTGCCTGGAAGAAGATGTCTGAGCCCAGAGTGTCAGGTGCGTTTGAAAGTTCACAGGGTCAAGGCAGTGCAGTTGAACAGGTAAACTAAAGGGGGCAGTGCTACATCTCTGTCCTTAAATCTGAAAACCGACCAAAAGTTGCAAACCTTGTTGAGGGGGGGGGGGGTTCACAGTGAATCCATACCTCATCCCTACTTCCGACTTACCTTTAGTGACTCTGGAAAGCTGCGGGTTAGAAGTGTCCTCAGAGCAGAAAGCTTCAAAGGGCAAGTTAGCACAGACATTCTGTGGAAAGAAAAAGGTATGATGAAAAACAGAAGAAGGCTGATATAAAAAAAGGTGGCAAGCCAACCCCACCCCAGAATGTTCTAGTTTATGACAAATGAGGGTCTGTGCTGAGAGGTAACAGGGTAGGGAAAATTTAAATTTTGTGTTGGTTTTTTATTTCCCTCTGTGACCCCATTGGGAAGGTTCTCCCTCACTTTCTGTCCTAAATGTTTTGGCTGGGCTTTGGACTGGAGTTGGACATGCATGCATTCTCAGAACGTGACTAAAGAGGACCTGGACTGTGGAAGCTATGCTCAAAGGAGACAAGCAATATACAAAAGACTGAGCACCAGTGTTGCCTGTGATCTCCCTGCAGCTGATCTTTACTGATGTAGGCAAAGTTGGTAGTGAAACTTGAGTACCTAAAGCTGGCCATATATAGTTCAATTTTTTTATTCATTTAGCAGCTCACAGGAGTGGCTTGCGATTGTAGTCCAGGGTATTTCCTGTATCGGAGGGACATTGTAGGTAGAAGAGAGAAACTATGATTTAATTGGTATTGCTGAATCTTGGCTTTGTTCTTCACATGAATGGGCTATTATTATTCCTGGCTATGTTCTCTTTCGGGAAGACAGAGTAAAATGGAGGGGTAATGAAGTCTCCCTATGTGAGAAATGATCTCAAAGCGAGTGTGAAAGAGAACCTAGTCGATGGACAGTGTGATGATTTTAAAGCATTGTGGCTGAAACTGTAAATGGGTGTGCGTACTACAAAGGTTATCATTGGAGTTTGTTGTAGATCTCCCAGTGTCAATGAGGAGGAGGACTCGGCTCCTTGCACAGAAGGGCTGTAAGAGCTGGGACAGTGATATTAATGGGGGATTTTAACTACCCGGAAATTGACTGGAGTAATGGCACTGTTGGAACAGGTAAAGGGCAAAAATGTAAAAACCTAAAACAAAACAATTTTATGGTCCAGTTTATTGAGGCCCCTACTAGGAAAGATGCTTTGCTGAACCTGTTAATCTCAAACCATGCAGAGCTTATTACCAATGTTCATATAAAAGAACATCTGGGTGCCAGTGACTATAACATGATTTCATTTAATGTTAACCTTTAAGCAACAAGCTTGTGTGATGAAAAATGTGTGATGGAGCCTACACACGGTCGGAATTTCCGACAACAAGGTCCTATCACACATTTTCCGTCAGAAAATCCGATCGTGTGTATGGGGCATAAGACCCCATACACACTATTAGATTTTCTGCAGATTTTTGTCATCAGATTTACCAAAACCATATAATATGAGGTCAAACCTTAAGAGTTTCAATTTGTATGCAATCAGGAAGGCCCTTGCACTACATGGTTTTGGTAAATCTGAAGACAAAAATCTGCAGAAAATCTAATAGTGTGTATGGGGTCTAATGCCCCGTACACACGGTCGGATTTTCCGACGGAAAATGTGTGATAGGACCTTGTTGTCGGAAATTCCGACCGTGTGCAGGCTCCATCACACATTTTCCATTGGATTTTCCGATACACAAAGTTTGAGAGCAGGATATAAAAATTTCCGACAACAAAATCCGTTGTCGCAAATTCCGATCGTGTGTACACAAATCCGACGCACAAAGTGCCACGCGTGCTCAGAATAAATAAAGAGATGAAAGCTATTGGCCACTGCCCCGTTTATAGTCCAGACATACGTGTTTTACGTCACCGCGTTCAGAACGATCGGATTTCCCGACAACTTTGTGTGACAGTGTGTATGCAAGACAAGTTTGAGCCAACATCTGTCGGAAGAAATCCTAGGATTTTGTTGTCGGAATGTCCGAACATACTCCGACCGTGTGTACGGGGCATTAGACTGGGAGAGAATATTGATATCGATAAACACAGAACAGAAATGGGAATTCTTAAAAAAGACTGTATGCAAACTCATTGCAAAGTATATTCCCATGGGCAATACGTTTAACTACTTGATGAAAGACGGCTACAGCGTGGACCTCAAAAGGCCAGGAGGGTGTCCATGTACGTTTTGCCTTTCTCGCACTGCCCACACAGCGCACTCCGTGATCGCCAAATTCTTGGGACTCACAGAGCAGGGTAAAGTAAAGGGCCAATCACAGCGGGCCATTTACTACGTGATCAGCTGTCAACCAATGACAGCTGATCACGAAAGTAAACAGTTACTGGCTTTTTTTTTTCCCTTCACGCTATCAGCATGAAGAAAAGAATAAAGCCGGTAACTGGCTTCTGTTTGAGGGACATTGATCCCCTAAATGCCCACCAGGGCTGCTAATCAGTGCCCTCCAGTGCTGCAAATCCATGTCCACCAATGCCATCTATCAGTGCCTATCAGTATTGCTAGTCAGTGCCCACCAATGCCACATATCAGTGCTGCCTGATCAGTGCCCACCAGTGCTGCCTATCAGTGCCACTTATCAGTGCCTCTCAGTGCGGCCTCATCAGTGCCTCCTGATCAATGTCACCTATCAGTGCTCATCAGTGCCGCCTATCAGTGGCACATCATCAGTGCCTATCAATGCAGCCTATCAGTGCCCATCAGTGCCACCTCATCAGTGCTCATCAGTGAAGGAGAAAAATTACCTGTTTGCAAAATTGTATAGCAAAATATAAAAAAAAAAAAATCTTTTTTTTTCAAAATGTTTGGTCTTTTTGTTCAGAAAAAATAAAAAACCCAGTGGTGATTAAATACCACCAAAAGAATTCTCTGTTTGTGTGAAAAAAAATGATAAAAATTTCATATGGCTACAGTGTTGCATGACCGTGCAATTGTCATTCAAAGTGTGAGAGCGTTGTTAACTGGAAAATGGCCTGGGCAGGAAGGGGGTATAAGTGCCCAGTAAGCAAGTGGTTAAAAGGCTAAAAATGAAACCTATGTGGCTCACGGCCAAAGTTAAAAAAGCTATAAATAATAAGAAAAGAGCTTTTAAAAAATATAAAAATGAAGGAACACTATAATCGTTTAAATGTTACAAAGAATATAACAGAATATGTAAAACGGAAATCAAGGATGCAAAAATTCAAAACAAATGAGTTTTCAAAAGATAGTAGGACATAGCCCCCAAAATACTTCAAATATATGAATAGTAAAAGGGTCAGGTCTGAGTATGTAGGCCCTTTACAAAATAATTTGGAGTGGGTGACTGGGGACAAAAAGAAAGCAAATTAGATACTTTCTTCAGTTCTGTGTATACAAAGGAACATGGGGAGCTCATCTCCATAATGGGGATAATATTGACACAGCCCCAAATGATCCACAATGGCTCAAAAGTGATATGGTCCAGAAATATTTAGACAGAATAAAGGTAGACAAAGCACCTGGACCAGGTGGCATCCACCCACGGATCCTAAAATAATTGAGCTCTGTCATTTTAAAGCCATTGTTTCTAATATTTAGGGACTCTTTAATGACTGGAATAGTACCACTGGATTGGCGTAGGGCCTATGTGATGCCTATAAATAAACAGGGATCAAAGTCTTTATCAAGTAACTATAGACCTGTTAGTTCAACTTTTATAGTCAGAAAGATACTGGAGACTTTAATAAAAGACCACATGGATGAGTTCTTGCTAGAAATTTTTGCGAGAAGCAAATGATTTTATACAAGGAAAGAAAAAGCAATAGAAAGAAAGGTAGAACCTCTCACCCAGGAAATAAACCTAATTCCAGGAGATTAGCCAGGTTGCGAAAACCCCTGAAGATAGGCATCTGTAAATACAAAACGTTCCCAAGGTCTCCTCCCGATTGTGATAGGTAGCTGTAAGATCCTCCATATCCTGAAGTTCATTGACTTTGGAGAACCACAGAGATTTTGACGGCGGGTTCTCAGATCTCCAGCATAAGGGGATGCATGTCTTAGCCACATTCAATAACTGAATCATGAGGGAAGCTTTATATTTTTTGATAGGATGGTCCGAGATGCAACAGACATGCCACAGGGTTCCCCTATACATCAGCTTTAGTCAGGTGTTTGACAGTGCTAATCACCTCCCGCAAAAATGGCCTAAGTTTGGGACAGTCCCAAAAGACATGGAGCATCATTCCCTCTGCATTGCCACACAGTCAACATGTACTAGGGACCTGAGGAAAAAAGTAGTGCAAAGTGGTGGGAACCCTATACCAAGGGGTCAAGATCTTGTAACCGGTCTCCTGTATTCTAGTGGCCATGGAAGACCTTTGAGCAAAATGGAGGATTTTCTCCTTCTGCGAGTCACAGAAATGAGTTGCAAGGTCTGATTCCCATTTAGAAAGGAACCTAGGTACAAACCCTGTTGCTGGTTGGATCAAAGAAGGGTAGGTCAACCATAGACAGTGAAGGATTTGCTCCTTCCTGTGGCAGACATCTTCAAATTCCGTGAGTTGGTGGAGTATGCCCGGGGACCGTGAACACTGGTGAAGAAAACTGCGCATCTGGAGACTACTCTAGATGTCCAAAGGGGGATCAGCCGCCGTCGCACAGGCCGAAGAGAAAAGCTGGCCATCCGGCCCCAGAAAATCACAGGGATGGAGACGGCCCTTCGAGGCCAGACATTGAAAATTAGGGTTCTGGAAGTCTGGTACAGACTTACTTACAGACTTCTGGATTACCCAGTACTGCCACCACGGGGGAAGGTAGCGGTGATATTGAAGAGTGACAGAATGCATCCCTGGCAACCAACAATGTGCTGCCAAGGGTAGGATGGTCACTAAGGGCTTTCGGGAGGATAAAAGCGATCCAAGGCCAACTCTTCACCATGCCATTGGAGTCCTCCAATTCCATGGCCACCCATTGTTTAGCTTCGGCATGGCAGTGCCAGTCTATCACCCTGGTAAGGTGTGCTGCTCTGTAATAAGCCCGCACATCTGGGAGACCCGCCCCTCCCCTTATTTTCAAAAGATGCAGAAGTTGAAGCTTAAGGTGGGGCCTCCGATGGGACCAAAGTCTCTAAACATAGAGCTCACCTGTTAAAAGAACACCAAGGGGAGGCGAATGGGAAGTGTCTGCAGCAGATATACAGTAACACCTTAGGCAGCATGCTCATCTTAAGGGCACTGCAATGCTCAAACCAGGTAAGGGTGAGTGAGCGCCAGTGGAGTATGTTAGCTTTAATGCGGAGAAGCAATGGAGCAAAGTTGGCCGAATAGAGGGCGGACAGGTCGTAAGTAATATTGACCCCCAGATAATGTATAGAGTCAATCACCCACCGGAGGGAAAACGAGGAGCACAAGGATAGGGTCATGGCACTGTCTACCATAATGTTCAGGACAGAAGACTTGGATAAGTTGATTTGGAAAAAGGAGAGGGTTCCGTACTCATGCAGGTACTGAAGCAATTTTGGGAAAGAAACAAGCGGGTCCGTTAGGAAAAAGATGAGATCATCTGCAAATGCAACCACCTTATGCAATCCTAACGCTTTCTGATATCCAACTATGCCAGGGTCTGCCCGTACTGTGCCCAGAAAGGGCTCTAGAGAAAGTATGAAGATCAGGGGAGATAAGGGGCAACCTTTCCGCGTGCCATTGTGAATGTTAAAAAAAAAATCAGTTCTTTTCTCGTTGACCTTGACTGCGACTGAGGGATTGGAGTAGAAGGAGCGGGTCCAGCTCATCATAGACGACCTGAGCTCAATATGTTCTAGAGTGGCTCGCATGAATGTCCAGTTCACCCGATCAAAGGCCTTCTCTGCGTAGAAAAAACGGAAATTTGTATACTCACCTTTCCGAAATTTTCCTTTCCTGGTGCATCTTCATGGCAGCATACAGATGGGTTGTGACTCTGCACCAACAACCTGATAGGACTGTTAACTATAAATCAGACAGACCCAGCTCTCAGCTTTCTCTAACTCTCACCATTTGGGTGGGCATCTGTATGCTGCCATGAAGATGCACCAGGAAAGGAAAATTACGGAAAGGTGAGTATACAATTTTCAGTTTTCCTGGTGCATCATGGCAGCATACATATGGGGACTAACTCGCCACATGGGAGGGTGCAAGAAAAATTTTGTAATCATCAGTAGCACAAGTATGCATCATGAATTTTCCAAATCTTACTGGTCGCGAGCCGGGTTCAGCTATTAAAGTGTAATGAAGGTGTCCTGGGAGGACCATATTGCTGAATTGCAAATAATCTCAGGAGACACTCAGCGCTGAGCTGTCCACAGAGCTGGCACTGCCCTAGTTAAATGTGCTCTTAAGACCTCCAAAACAGGACGGCCTTGAAAAGTAGGCACTTTTAATTGTCTTAACAATCTAGGAGGTGACTGAACGTGTTGATGCTGACTGAACCTGCCTTAAGCCACGCTGGAACCAAGAACATATTTAAGTTTTCCTGAATGAAAAGGTAGCTGCCAAGCAGGTCACCAGCGTTAGCTCAACATCCAGGAGGATGTGGTTCTCTCACTCAACCAAGAAATATGGCAAATTGACTTCCTGGTTAAATTGGAAGGAGAAAGACACCTTATGGATAAAAGCAGTCTGGAGTTTTAGGACTATTCTGTCCGGGTAGAACATTAAGTGAGGCTCCTTGAGTACAAAGCCTGCAGTTCTGACATCTTTTTCACAGAAGTTGTAGCAACCAGAAATATGGTCTTTAGGATTTGCAGAGTGTAGTCAATTCTGTAGGATAGAAATGAGGCCTTGATAGAAATGAGAACCATAAGCAAGTTCCACATAGGGACCAATGGTTTCCTGGGAGGTCTATAACTTCATTCAAGCCCTTTAAGAGTTGCATCACTAAAGGGTTAAGGACTCCTTAAACCAGGGGTCTTCAAACTGCGGCCCTCCAGGTGTTCAGGAACTACAATTCCCATCATTTCTAGTCATGTCTGTGAATGTCAGAGTTTTACAATGCCTCATGGGATGTGTAGTTCTGCAACAGTTGGAGGGCCGTAGTTTGAGGATCCCTGCCTTAAACCCTTGCAAGTGCAGACAAGGCTGAACTTTGAGCTTTAAACATATTTGAACCTAGGCCCCTGTTTAGCCCCAGTTGTAAGAACTGTAGAAGCTTGGCTGATTTAGGTAATAAAGGACTCCGGGCTTTTGCTGTGTGAGATCTGCATCATTTTCCCATATTCCTGGGTAAATCTTATTCATGAAGACTTCTCTGGTTTTACACAAGGTAGGCACTACCTGCACTAAGCATGCTTGACTTGGTAGCCACTGCCTCTCAACTTCCATGCCATCAAAAGTATTCTCTTGGAGCTGGATGGCAAAACTTTCCATGAGAGAGCGAATCTGTCATCACTGGAAGCGGCAGTGGTGATTCAATGCTTAAGAGTAGGAGAGAGAGACACTAGAGCCTCCAAAGCCAAAATGGTATATTTGCAATTATTGACACAGGAAGCTCCACTGACAGCCTGAAAATTCTACCCTTCCACTGCTGTCTAGGCACAGTACAAATCTTGCTCCTCTTGCTAAAAGGAGTGAATAACAGAAGTGCTTTGAACACTACTCAAGAAAATTCAATACTATTCCTCATAAGCTTAACATCCCATGACTGAGCAGCCTGCTCTTTGAAATGCATCCCCCAACCTTTCTAGCTGGGGTCTGATGTGATAATGCTCCATCTGAAAACAATTGGTCAGTTATGAAGAACCAAGGATACTCCGGCACTGTTCTGCTGGAAGAGACTTCACTCCCAAAGCACCTTTGGCTTTCTCTATCAGAGGACGGAAATTCCCTTATGGAAGTTCTACTGAATTTTTCCCATCGCTATTGCAGACAGTAAGAACTTTGTGAATACCCTGGCGGAGATGTACAGACCGAAGGGGGAAGGACTCAAACTGGTGGAGGAACTGAGGATGAATTGGGAAGTAGGTGTCTGATAAACCTACAGGAGAATCCAGTCTCCCAGATTTATGAATAATATAATTGATTAGAGGTTTCCCATCTTGCACGGCTCTAACTTCCTGTATTGCTTGTCAAAATCTTTTTTTTTTTTTTTTAAACTTTAGCACTGGGCACAGATTACCTGTTTTTTATTATTTATTTTTTTGCTAGGAACAGAAGTGAAATCGAATCCTCATCTGCTTTGGGTAACCAGAACCTTCACGATTGTTCATTTTTTTTTTTTTTTTAATCCAGCTACAAACTGGACCAGAATTTTTTACTTTTCCATCATCAACTCTGGTAGCCTGGCTGACTGGAAGAGATTAAAAGGTGGACTTCCAGCCTGTCAGTGTTATATGATCGTAATGCTCATTGAATTATGCCCCTGCATTAGTGAGTTTGTCATGATGTTATACGTTTTCAATAAAAATTATTGCACCAGAAAGGCAAACCTCCCATAAACTTCCACCAATGTCATGCCAATATAGCTGATATGGCCCACTGATCCTAAAGGTTTTCCATCCAGGTGTGTGCATAAAGCTTCGCACAGGCACCCCCTGGATTAGTGCACCCTTAAAAAGGACTTCTGCTGTTCTAAGACAGGAGCCTTAGATCGTTAAGGCTTCAATACTGAAGATCGGGTACTTCTCCAGTTCGTTTACTAATCCTTTCCCTGGTCCGTAGGATTTTGCCTCCTGGTATCTACTTGGGAGTCGCCACCTGTATGCTGGACCTTCTGGGATTTTCAGTTTTTTTGTCAGATGATATTCGCCCTGACCTGCTAATGGTCACCCTTGAGATGGCTGCATCCTGTCTACTCCCAAATAGATTGGATCTGTGTTCTGGTGTCTTGCACTTTTTTTTTTTTTTTTTTGGCGGGATCCACCAACCATGGCTTCAGTCATAATACACTCCTTGCCGTGATTGCGAGGAACACCGCTCTTGAAAAACATCAATTGACATCTGACACATGCACCACAGAGTGTGCCGCCAATTTCAGCTCTTACAAAGCTGTTACCACCTTGTCTCTTCACTTCTTCCAGATGGGGTTATTTAACCACTTAAGCCCTGGATCATTTGGCTGGCCAAAGACCAGAGCACTTTTTGCGATTCGGCACTGCTAATTCGGAACTGATAATTGCGCAGTCGTGCGACGTGGCTTCCAAACAAATTTGACGTCCTGCTTGTATGACTGGTTCACTGATTTTCCCAGAAGTCTGCACCAAGATAAAAGTCAGATTTTTTGGCATCCACTGCAATAAAAATTTCATTTTAATGTGATTCTCTATTGGGAGTATCTTGTCTAAAGGGATGCAGACCCTGCCACTTTCCTCAGAGTCCTGCAGGTGCAGCAACTGGTTGATAATTATGCAACCACTCCCATTAGACTCACTCAACACGTGGGCTGGTTATTGCTGGTGTGCCAGCACCTGCAGATGCTACAGTATGTAGGAGCACTTCAGATCTAGATCTAATTTTCAGACTAGAGCCTCCTTGAATGTGACATGTTTTGCCAGCTACATTCATGATGCATCCATCAGAGGAGACTGCAGCAGGTTGACCTTTAGCATTTTCGGGGTATACAGTTTTGAAAGCCTGTTTAAAAGGGCATTTTTTTCTGACCCCTTCAATTCTTCCTGGATTAACTCTTCCAGTTGTTCAGTGAAGGAAATTAGTATTTTCTAACCTTGTGGAGAGCTTCCTCCACTTCAAACCAGGCAATTGCATCCTTAGCTGCCCTTGCAAAAAAGTCTCTATTGGACAATCAAAGCTTGTGGCCCCTTTAACGCTTTATTCTCATGGCAAGCTTTCCTATTTGGACACCACCTACTGGCTCTGACTGGAAGTGCGAGGCAATTCATGCACTGTAGTTTGTCAAGCAATGACTTTCCACCATGAATGCAGCAACCATTAGTGCTGGTAATCTGTGGTGTTTGTAAATGGGGAGCATACAAAATGAGAGGCGAGATGACGACATTGATCAATGTTGCCTGTATGTCTGCGCTTGAACGGTGACTGTTCTGGCTTTTAGCAGGCTCTCGTCACCTTGAGGTCCTTGCAGGGCTGTGTAGTGCTCCAGGCAGATTTGACATACTAGCTTGGCAGGCAATGACCTTGCACAACAAATGCAGCGACTATTAGGGCTGGTAACTTGTGATGTTTGCAAATGGGGAGCAATGATAATGAGGGGTGAGATGATGAGCTTAATCAACATCGCCTGGATATCTGTTCTTACATGGTGACTTGTCTTGACCGTCAGAAGGCTCCCTCCATCTTGTGGTCCTTACAGGACTATAGATATTGGCTCTCTTTTTCCTCAATCTTCACTACTTACCTAATCCCTATACCTTAAAGGCAATGGGTGGTCTGACTGGACAGCGTTTCCCATAGAAACAGAGCAAAGCAGCAGACTGAAATGAAAAAACAGCATAATGCTAAGTCTCCACTATTGCGACCTGAAAGTTGCATGATTTTGCCGCAAATTTGATGCGACTTGAAGCAATGCCTGTGTATTCTTGGTCTATGGACGCACATATGAACGGTACTCATTGGAAATCATGTACAGCTTGTCATGCGACTTTGCAGTGACAAGTCACACTAGTGGAAACTAAGCCCAACACAGTGATCCCAGAGCAAGCATTGAAAAGGGGATAGGAAGAGCCCAGGTGAATGTCATAAAGAGCACAATGATCCCAGAGAAACACTGAGAATGAGATAGGAAAAACACAGGTGAATGCCATAGAAAGGGAAAACATACCTGCAAACAATGACCACATAAGCATCTAGCATGCATGAGTAGAGAGCTCCACCATTTGTTGGCCAAAAATGCCATAAAACCATTTAGAACTCACATTTGCCATTAGTGATCATATCAGTACCTGAGCATGTTCAGATCACCATCCTGGAAAAGCTCTAGCCAGGAAACACAGAGGCCGCATCACTTCCTGCCTCTCATGCTCACAGTATACTTGCACTGCTGCAGCCATCTTGGGAATGGCAAACACCCATAACACAGAGAAAAGTAGTAAAAAGCATATGGAAAGCAAAAGGAAACGCTGTCACTTACGTCAAAGCTTGTTTAAAGCTTTCTTTGAGAAGCCTGCACCACCAGAATGGGGCTCCAACCATATAGCTCATTTAGAGACTGTAGATATGGTTGCCACCTCATCCCTTTAAACCTGAACACATATTAATTACACAGGTTCTGTGGCTGATTAAGTTGGTAATTAAACTCACTTGGTGCCTTATCTGCATTTAATTAGCCTCAGAACCTGTGTAATTTAAAGGTGTTTGGGTTTAAAGGGATGAGGTGGCAACTCTAACTGTAGAGGAAGGACTTCCGCCGGGGAGAGGCTGAAATATGCCCCCCGAGTTCACCAGAATGGGGCTCCAACCATATAGGCTCATTTAGAGACTGTACAGGAAGGACTTCCACCCACGAGAGGCTGAACCTGGCTGGGGCGACAAACAGTAAGGGATACCTTGCAATTTCAGTCCTGATCAGGTGAGGAAAAAAAGGAGAATGCTGTGAGCCGGGTCTGTCTTTAATTTATAGTTAACCAGTCCTATCAGGTTGTGGGGGCGGAGTCACAACCCATATGTATGCTGCCATGATGCACCAGGAAAATATTTTAAGCAACAGACAGCATGGATTAATGAAAGACAGAAGTTGCCCGACAAATTTGATATGAGGAAGCAAGTAAAACTTTGGACAGAGTGGTGGCTGTCGACGTAGTGTACCTGGATTTTGCAAAAGCGTTTCACACAATTCCCCACACATGGCTAATGTGTAAGGTAAAGTCTACAGGCTTGGAAAGATCAGTTTGTAAATGGATAGAAAACGAAAAGACAGAATTCATAGAGTAGCCGTTAATGATTCTTACTCTGGTCTAAAGTTATTAGTGGTGTACCCCAAGGTTCAGTGTTGGGCCCCTTACTTTTTAATATCTTTATAAATGATATATGGTCTGGGATTAAAAGTACCATTTCAGTCTTTACAGATGACACCAAGCTATGCAGGGGAATAACGTCCTTACAGGATGTCTCCAACTTGCAAGCCAACCTCAATACACTGTTTAATTGGGCAACTATGTTGCAAATGAGGTTTAATGTTGATAAATGTAAAGTTATGGACTTGGGGGCTAATATTATGCATGCATTATACATATACTAGGGGGAGTACAACTTGGGGAATCCATAGTGGAGCAGGATCTGGGGGTTTTAGTAGATCATAAGCTTAATAATAGCATGCAATGCCAACCTGCGGTTTCCAAAGTGAGCAAAGTTCTTTCTTGTATTAAGAGTGGTATGGACTCCAGAGAGAGAGATATCATTTTTGCCCCTGGTAAAATCATTAGTAAGACCTCATCTGGAATATGCAAGTCAGTTTTGGGCACCAGTTCTCAAAAAAGGATATCGGGGAACTGGAGAAAGTGCAGAGAAGGGCAACCAAACTGATAAGAGGCATGGAGGAGCTCAGCTATGATTAAGCTATGATTAACCTCCCTGGCGGTTTTCCCGAGTGTGGCTCGGGGTTAAATTTCAGTACCATTAGCGATAACCCCGAGCCACACTGCTAGTTTTGCAGGAACCTGGTGCAGTGTACTTACCTTGTCCCAGGATCCTGCAATGTCCATCCACTGTGTCTGCGGGCTCTGCCCTCCACCCGATGCCTCTGTGTGCTGGGCTCCATTCCCTGCGAGCACCGAGACGCACGGGGGCGAAGCCCGGTGGCAAATTCAAAAAATGTTTAATTCATAACACATACAGTACACTGTAATCTTACAGATTACATTACTGTATGAAATCGTTTCACATCTCTTCTGTCCCCAGTGCTTTGTCCATTGCTTTGCATGCAGTTTTATATTATATATACTGTTCTTTCTGCCTGGAAACTTGAGATTGTCCAAAGCAACTAAAAAGTGTCCCTTTACATCAAAAGTGGTTTTAGACCAGCTAGCTTATTTTATTATTATTATTTTTTATAATTATTTATAGTTATTTATTATTATATTATAATTTATGATTTTGTACTTCAGACTTTATAATACCGGGGATGTCTACTAGACTCTTGTTTGGACAGATTTAAGTGTGTTATTGCTAAGAATTACAGGCCTACAATATAAAACGCCAAATTTCTATGCAAAACAATTGTACCGCTTTGAGACACAAAAATCTACAGATTAGAGGAACTGAATTTATTCTATTTATTAAGGGGGGTATGATCAACATGTACATAATAGGTGAGGTTGAAAAAAGACACAAGTCCATCAAGTCTAACCTATGGACTATAGGGGTCCATATAGTGAACTTGGTGTTGAGTTATTCATTTTAAGGTCATCACAGAGGACAAGAGGGCACTCTTTATGTCTAGAGGAAAAGAGATTTCACCTCCAAATACGGAAAGGTTTCTTCACAGTAAGAGCTGTGAAAATGTGGAATAGACTCGCTCCAGAGGTGGTTCTGGACAGCTTAGTAGATTGCTTTAAAAAGGCATGCATTCTTTCCTAAATGTTAAAAGTAAAAAGCAGAGCTCAAACAACAAAAAAAAAAAAAAAGTGCAATGTGAAAAAAAATAAAGAATTATGCAAATACATAAATTCATAAATGCAAAATAAATTTTTAAGTGAAAAAAACATTTCCAAAAATGTTAGGTACATTTTATATGAAGTCCATTTAATATGTATGAATAACGTGAAATATCCGAAAAGTGCAAAAGAGATCCACCACCGAACACCAACAATCAGCATACGCCTCTTACCAGATATAGCATTATAATGGAAAGCTGGCATCAGAGGCAGACTATGGTTGCACAGAAGCAGCTCCAGATTCAGCGAAGGATGAAAGAACAAACATAGTGAAGCCCATTTAAACCGCCATTGACGACATCACGCACGCTGTGCCGACACTCGCGGCTTTGCATGTTTACGAGCCGTCAGTCTGCTGGGATTTGCCTTTGCATTGCATGTATACAAGTGACCTTAAGGTACTTTTAATACTTTTTAAATAAAAGAAGGAAGGTTTAAATAGGCTTCCTTTGAGTTAATACTTTGTAGAACCACCTTTAGCTGCAATTACAGCTGCAAGTTTTTTTGGGTATGTCTCTACCAGCTTTGCACATCTAGAAAGTGAAATGTTTTGCTCATTCTTTGCAAAATAGCTCAAGCTCTGTCAGTTTGGATGGAGAGCATCTATGAACAGCAATTTTCAAGTCTTGTCACAGATTCTCAATTGGATTTAGGTCTGGACTTTGACTGGGCCATTCTAACACATAAATATGCTTTGATCGAAACCATTCCATTGTAGCTCTGGCTGTATGTTTAGGGTCGATGTCCTGCTGAAAGGTGAACCTCTGCCACAATCTCAAGTCTTTTTCTTCTAAGATTGCCCTGTATTCTTCTCCATCCCTCTTCATATACACTCTGACCAGCTTCCCTGTCTCTGCTGAAGAAACTCATCCCCACAACATGATGCTTCCACCACCATGTTTCATGGTGGGGATGGTGTGTTCAGGTGATGTGCAGTGTTAGTTTTCCACTATACATAGTGTTTTGCTTTTAGGTCAAAAAGTTCAATTTTGGTCTCATCTGACCAGAGCACCTTCTTCCACATGTTTGCTGTGTCTCCCTCATGGCTTCTTACAAACTGCAAATGGGAATTCTTATGGCTTTCTTTCAACAAAGGTTTTCTTCTGCCACTCCTCCAAATAGGCCAGATTTATGGGGTGCACGACTAATAGTTGTCCTGTGGACAGATTCTCCCACCTGAGCTGATTTACCATGGGCCTCTTGGCTGCTTCTCTGATTAATGCTCTCCTTGTCTGGCTGTCAGTTTAGGTGGACAGCCATGTCTTGGTAGTTTTGCAGTTGTGCCATACTCTTTCCATTTTCGGATGATGGATTGAACAGTGCTCCGTGAGATGTTCAAAGCATGGGATATTTTTTTTTCATAACCTAACCCTGCTTTAAACTTCTCCACAACTTTATCCCAGACCTGTCTGGTGTGTTCCTTGGCCTTCATGATGCTGTTCGTTCATTAAGGGTACCTAAGAAACCTCGGAGGGCTTTACAGAACAGCTTTATTTATACTGACATTAAATTACACAGAGATGAACTCTATTTACTCATTCAGATAGTAATAGAGTCCACAAGTACAAACAAAGTACTGGTATTACTAAAGCAGCTCTCCTGTCATTACTTGATATGACCAGCTTTCATATGATTATAACATTTAATGAGAAAAAGAAAGGAATCACAGATGGTAATAAAAGTCCAGAGCAGACACAAGCTGTAGTCCTAGTGTGTTGGATGGATCAGCAGACAGGTAAGCAGACTGGGACTGAAGCTGGATGGCTGCAGTAGGCAAGTATAGCAGACTGGAGGAGAGTCTTGGAACGTCAAACAGGCCTGGGTCAATAATCCAGGCCTGTTTTCTTTGGAGAATTTTGCTGTTATGTATGGAGTGAAGTACCACCTCAACATAAGTTTCTGCGATAGTTCTTCATAGTTTGAGCATATTGAGAATTTGCGATTGGTATTAATTGCATTTTTCTATTGAAGATCTGTAAATTCTTTACCAATTTCTTTTTCCCATTTAATTAATGGTTTGTGTTTGACAAATGCATCTTTGGATTGCAATGAGTTATATATCAGTGTTATACCTTTCATTTTGGGTTTGTTTGACTGAAGGTAGGACCATACTTTCCCTATAATTGATATGTGGGTGGTTTTCATTGTTTGGAAGTAGGAGGAAATTTGTGTATATGTCAAGAATTCTGAGTTCGGTAGTTTGAATCTCTGCTGTAATGTTGTGAATGGCAGCAATCTATCACCACTAGAGATATCCACTAAGTTTAATGGATTTTTCTATTTCTTGTATTGTGAAGGGTTGGTTCAGGAGGGATATGTCTTCTTAGGATATTTTAGGTAGGTTTACTGTCGCTAAGAATTCAGAGATTAACACGTCATTTGGTTGGTGTGTGTCTGGATCATTATTAAGATTATACAGTGTATCGTAGTAATCGCTAAATGCCTCTGCGATTTCTTTTGAGTTGGTGACTTTCCGTTTAGATTTAGGATTAATTATGTAAGGGATTTTCTGTTTGATAATTTTTTCTTTGAGTTGTGTAGCTAATAGCTTCCCTGCCCTGTTCCCATATCTGTATGACTGGGCTTTTAGAGACCTTAATTGGTGGTTATGTTGTGCTATCAGGTGGGTTCTTAGGTCTTGTCTGGTAGTAAACAATGCTTCCCTGATTTTCTGTGTGGATTGCTGTTTGTTTGTATTTTCTAATTGTTGGATTTTCGCTAGCAGTTCATTTAACCATTCTGACCTTTGTCTCCTTGCCCTTGCACTCATCTGTATAAGCAAGCCTCTAATATAAACTTTATGGGCATTCCATAACGTGAAAGGATTGTCAACCAAGGGGGCATTGATGGTAAAGAATTCTTTAATTGCTTTCTCAATTTTTGCTAAATTTTGAGGTTGAGATAATGTGTATATGTCGTTTCGCCATCTGTTAGCCCTGGTCTCGGCACAATGATCCCCCACATCAATAGAGATCGGACCATGGTCCGACCATGTAATACAGTGCAAAACTGACTTCGTAATTTGTTGCAAAATAAACTTATCCACCAAAAACATGTCTATTCGAGAATATGTGTGATGTACATTGGAGTAAAACGTATAGTCTTTTTCCGATGAGTGTTGGCATCTCCATACATCGTACAGACCTGAGGAGGAGATGAAATTGTTTAGAGTTGCTCTTCTTTGTTGAGTTTTTGTATGGCTGGACACGTCCATATCTCTGTTTGAGACTATATTGAAGTCTCCGCACTTGATAACATGACCTTGCCTCATTATTGAGACTTCTTTCCAGACCTTTTTTACAAAGGAAATTTGTTTATTGTTGGGAAGGTACACATTCACCAATGTGTATTTTTTGCTGTTTAGTTCACACACAAGGACTATGTATCTTCCTGAATCGTCCAGATGAACATCCAAACTTTTAAATTGTATAGTGTCTTTAATTGCTATTGCTACTCCTCTTTTTTTTTAAGTATAGTTTGCTCGAAAAATATGAGGAAATTGACGGTGTTGGAAAATAGGCGGTTTGTGGGAGATAAAGTGGGTTTCTTGGAAACAGATTACGTCACTATGGAGACTTTTGGCTTCTTTCCATGCCATTTGCCTTTTGTATGGACTATTTAGGGATGAAATTTTGATGGTCATGTTGGATTTATTCGAGTGACTGTTTATGTATAGTTGCAATAAAGCGATACGGTATCGGATTACCTGGATTTAAATAGGGAGTGTAGATGGTTCCAGTAGGTTGGTGTTCGGCTGGTTATTGTATGCTGGTCATCGTTATAGTTCGCAAAGATGTGTAGATCTGCAGGAAACTCCGGGTCAGGTTGGAGAGTGTAGATGGTCCTGGTAGGTAGATCTTTAGTTGTGAATGGTATGTCGATCTCCTTAGTAGTACACAAAGATGGATGGGTCTTTTGGAAAACTTGGAACAGTTAGTAAAGTTCAGAAAGAATAACAATAATAACTTGCGATTCTGATAAGAATCTGTGCGGTAGTAACAACCGCTCAACTTATGGGGGGTTTAAAAGCTAAACAGAAAAAGTGGCAATCCCCTGGGCCATCAGGGAATTAATATGAGTACGATACTCATGTGAGTGATGTTAGCCTGCTAGTGCTGCATAGAGATTATTGTATCACAGTTTAGCCATGGTTGTCACTGTCAGTAGTATCAGATGAGATAATCTGCCATTCCCGCATGAGGCGGAGGCCATCTTTTATGTTGGATATCGGATGCGTAGTACCATCTCTTGTGATCATTAGTTTCGCTGGATATATCCAACGATATGTGATGGTTGTTTAGAGGCTTCATAATGGTAGCTAATTGTCGTCTTTGCTGCATGGTGAAGGCCGACAGGTCAGCATAAAAGGAAAGATCCTGCAGATCCGCTGGTAAAGAATCCCGATTTCTAGTTGCTGCCATAAACTGATCCTTAATGTGATAAAAGTGGATTCTGACAATAGTGTCCCTGGGTAGGTGTGCAGCAATATGTTTGGGCTTTGGTAGCCTGTGGATGCGGTCCACAATAAGTTCTTCCTGGGGTACGTGTGGAAGAACTGTTTTCAGCATTTGTATGAAGTGGGATTTTAGATCTGGAGGTTTAACTGATTCAGGGATCCTTTATTTGACGTTGTTCCTCCTGGACCTGTCCTCTAAATTTGCCAGTTTAAGTTTCATCTGCAGCATTTCATCTTCCCTGTCATTGTGGGCGTCCACAAAGTCATTAAAGGTACATGCGAACTCCCCCATTTTTGTTTCTACATGAGATATTCTTTTATTCACCGTGGAAATTTCTGATTTAAATTGCCTGGTTAATGCTTGGATGTCTGCATGTAACCTGGATCTTAGAGATATCAGCATGTCTTTAAGGGTGGTGTCCATTATTGGTGTGTTAGCAGTGGGGAAGTCAGTTATAGAATCCTGCAGTTCCCTAGTATCATCTTGGGAAGAATTCAGACTTACCTCCTCATCTTCTTCCTCAGTGCAATCCAATTTTGGTTTGCTTTTGGCTGGGCTAGATGAGGCTGAAGGAGGTGGAGAGTAGTTCTCTTTCCCTGGTGTATTGTAGGAGCGGCCCGAGTGTCTCACCTGTGCTGTGCTGCTCTGTGAGTGAGAGCCTCGTGTGCCTTTCCCCTGCTTGCCGCCGCCATCTTGCTCCAGAGACCGGCGCTGCCACATGAAGTAATCCGGCAGTTTGTTCGGATATGTTTCTTCCTGGAAGACAGTCTGAGGGGTCCCCGAGCTGATCCGCACTGTCTGTTCTCAAAAATGAGGCTTCTAGTCGCTGTATTTTACTCCTGATGGCCCGTGGCAGAGAGGAGCTCTTTCAGTGAGCGTCCATTCACTGCGCCAGTTAGCCACGCCCTGTCCTCCCTTTTTTACTGTTTATATACTTAACCTCCCTGGCAGTATGATTATGTTGGATTTTAGGTACAATTATTTTGCATGGAAATTTGGCGTTTTATATTGTAGGCCTTTATTTCTTAGGAATAACTCACTTAAATCTGTCCAAACCAGAGTCTAGTAGACATCCTGAGTATGATAAAGTTTAAAACACAAAATCATAAATTATAATATAATAAATAACTATAAATAATAACAAATAATATATAATAATAAATTTTATTCAATACATTTTAGTCAATAATATAATCAAATCAAAAAAACAGAAATTTTTTTGGGTCAAACAAGGGTGCAATATTGCTAGTCATATTGCTTCAGTAAACATCCCGGGTATGGTAAATTTTGAAACATGGGACTGCACAAAGTCCAACGTCACAATCAGGACAATAGAACCTGGTTTCCTTTCGGATTTTCCTTTCCAGTGTCATCACGCTTTGAGCAACAAACTATGCACATCCTTGTGGGTGCTGCCTTTTTTTCAGTTGGTGGGATGTGGTCCATAAAGTGATGACCAGTCAGGCGTTCCAGGTTGACAACACCAGCAGCATGACATCCAGCTCTGTTTGCAGTCGTTGGTGTTTGGTGGTTCAGAAAGATACGTTCTGGAACTTTCCAAACAAAGTCAGCATGAACCACAGGCTGGTCACTCTTTTTTTTAGTAGAATGAAGGCATTCCATAGGCATTGCTCAAGAAGATGCCTGAAGATCTTCTTATAATACTTTTTTGTTGTTTTCTCATGGCTGAATAAAATGTCATTGCCTGGTCGGCTCTGTCAACACCTCCCGTGGTGTTGTTGTAGTCTATAACCACTTGTGGTTTCAAGATGTCCTTCCCACCTTTTGAGTGTACCATGACAGTGGAGGTGTTATGGATTGAACTCATTAGGCACATATCTTTTTTGTCACGCCATCGCAGTGCCATCATTTTGCCTTTCTGCCAGGTAACCATTTCTCCTGTCTTGCGCTTCTTATTGCCAAAGCTTGGCAGCATGTCACGCCGGTTAGCCCTAATGGTTCCATAGGCGGGGTTTTTAGGCAGCTAGCTATAGATATGAGCAAGGCATTAAGTAAAATATTAAAATTCTTTATTGAAGGGTAATGAATAAATGTAACAACATATAAATATAAATTGGGAGCTCAAGTGGGAAAATACCCATACCAAATATATATAATAGCAAACATAGGTTATACACAGCATGTGATAAGGCTATTGCATAACAATGCTGACGCGTTTCAACCCATGAATTTTGGGGTCTCTTCAGAGGATGAGTTTGCTAAAGAAAAAAGAAATTTATAATAGTATGTCCAGCTTATTTAAAAGAGTTACAGCATAGGCAAGTTTGTTTAGCAACATGCTTAGTAACACTTTGCACATAATTACCACTGAGTTTGGATATACCCCTCGATCAGAGCCTCCCCACATAGCAGCCAGACCATCCAGTGTGCCCACACGTAGCAGCACCCTGTAAGAGGTGGGGAACAGGAATCCACTTGATATGGCTTGCAAGGAGTCACACGTATAATTGTCCCCCCACCAACATGCCACGGGGGAGGTGGGGCCGGAACCTACGAAAATTGTCAGAGCGTTAGCTCATGAATATACCCATATAGGTTAGTGATTAGATTTAACTGGGACAATTATACGTGTGACTCCTTGCAAGCCATATCAAGTGGATTCCTGTTCCCCCCCCCCTCTTCTGGGATGGAATGCACTGGCTAATGCCCTTATTTAATATGCTCTTAAAGCAAACCCATCTCTCCTCCGTGTTCTTTGTCTCTAAAATTTTATCCTAATTTATATCTTCTAGAAAGGTTCGTCGTTTAGGGAAGTTGGCCCTTTTGAAATTCAGCGTCTTTGTGTTCCCCTTGTGTTTCCTATTTGTGTGATTTATACTAAAGCCAATTGACCTATGATCGCTTTTTCCTAAATTGTATTGTTGGTAATCAGTAGATCTAGTAACGCCTTGTTTCTAGTTGGTGCATCTACCATCTGACCATCTAGGTCTTTGCTCAAACTCTACTTACTAACTAGGTGACTTTTGAAGGCAATTGGTTCCACTGGATTTTAGTTAGGGCATCAGAGTAAAGGGGGCTGAATACGAATACACACCACACTTTTCGATATTTTAAATTAAATTAATGTCCACACAGATGGACTCTATTTACTAATTAGGTGACTTTTGAAGGCAATTGGTTCCACTAGATTTTAGTTAGGGGTATCAGAGTAACGGGGGCTGAATATAAATGGAGGCCACACTTTTCAGATATTTATTCATAAAAATAATTGGAAAACCATTTATCATTTTCCTTCCACTTCACAATTATGTGCCAGTTTGTGCTGGTCTATCACATAAAATCCCAATAAAATACATTTTACGTTTTTGGCTGTAACATGAAACAATGTAGAAAATCTCAAGGGGTATGAATACTTTTTCAAGGCACTGTACATAAGGAGTTCATATAGTGAACTTGGTGTTGAGTTATTCACTTTAAGGTCATCACAGAAGACAAGGGGACACTCTTTACGTCTAGAGGAAAATAAATGTCCTCTCCAAATACAGAAAGCTTTCTTCACAGTAAGAGCTGTGAAATTGTGGAATAGACTCCTTCCAGAGGTGGTTCTGGCCAGCTAAGCTTTAAAAAAGGCCTGGATTCTTTCCTAAATGTACATAATATAACTGGGTACTAACATTCATAGGTAAAGTTGATCCAGGGAATATATACGATTGCCTCTTGGATCAGGAAGGATTTTTTTTCCCCTGCTGTAGCAAATTGGATCATGCTTTGCTGGGGTTTTTTGCCTTCCTCTGGATCAACTGTGGGTATAGGAGTGTATACATGGGATTGTATGATTTTTTTTTTTTATTGGTTGAACTAGATGGACTTGTAACTTTTTTCAACCTGACTAACTATGTAACTATCATCTGGCCAATACCATCCCTACAGTGAAGCATGGGGGTGGCAGCAACTGTGAGACTAGTCAGGATCGAGGGAAAGATGAATGCAGCAATGTACAGAGACATCCTTGATGAAAACCTGCTCCAGAGAGCTCTGGACCTCAGACTTCCAACAGGACAACAACCCTAAGCACACAACCAAGATAACAAAGGAGTGGCTAGGGGACAATTTCTATGAATGTCCTTGAGTGGCCCAGCCAGAGCCCAGACTTGAACCCGATCGAACATCTCTGGACAGATCTGAAAATGGCTGTGCACCGACGCTCCCCATCCAACCTGATGGAGCTTGGGGGGTTCTGCAAAGAAGAATGGGAGAAACTGCCCAAAAATAGGTGTGCCAAGCTTGTAACATCATACTCAAAAAGACTTGAGGCTATAATTGTTGCCAAAGGTGCTCCAAAATGTATTGAGGCTGTGAATACTTATGTACATGTTATTTTTTTGTTTTTTTATTTTAAGAAATTTGCAGAGATTTTAAACAAACTTCTTTCACGTTGTTATTGTGGTGTATTGTTTGGAGAATTTTGAGGAAAATAATACATTTAAACCATTTTGGAATAAGGCTGTAACATAACAAAATGTGGAAAAAGTGAAGCATTGTGTATACTTTCCGGATGCACAGTATTGACTACTCATCTAAGGCTCATAATTTCTTGAATGTCTTGCAGGACAATTTCATGTGTCAATTGGTGGATGCCCCAACTATAAATAATGCTCTGCTAGACCTACTAATTACAAACCACACAGAGCAGATGTGGAAGTAGGAATAACTTAGAAAACAGCGATCAAACAGTAATTATGTACATAATAAATCATAGGAAAAGGAGACACGAGAGTAGGATGAGAAAACGACATTTTAAAAAAGCCAACTTTACTAAACTGTGTGCCATACTACATGGGATCAGATTTTAGAATAAAAGAACACTGAGGAAAAATGGGAGTGCTTTAAGGACATATTAAATATTGGCATTGGTAAGTGCATTCCAATGGGCAAGAAATATGCAGGAACTAAAGATAAAACCGAGTGGCTAAATTCCAGTGTAAAAAGGCATATGAATGAGAAAAACTGTCCTTTAAAAAATATAAGGCAGAGGGGTCACCATTGGAATTCCATCACTACAAAAGATGCAATAAGAAATGTAAGAGCGTGATCAGGGCATCTAAAATAGAACACGAGAATCACGTAAGTGGAGGAGAGTAAAAAAGTCTTCCCCACAATTTTAAATATATTAATAGTAAAACAGTGAGGTCAGAGCATATTGGCCCCATAAAAGATAATCAGGGAAAGTTGATTACAAGTGGCAAGGAGAAGGCAATTGTATTAAATGCATTCTTCTCCTCAATGTTTACAAAGGAAAAGGAGGGTTATAATAAACAAGATTGCATTATTAATCACTTCAGCCCCGGAAGGATTTACCCCCTTCCTGACCAGAGCACTTTTTACAATTTGGCACTGCGTCGCTTTAACTGCTAATTGCGCGGTCATGCAATGCTGTACCCAAACGAAATTTGCGTCCTTTTGTTCCCACAAATAGAGCTTTCTTTTGATGGTATTTGATCACCTCTGCGTTTTTTTATTTTTTGCGCTATAAACGGAAAAAGACCGAAAATTTTGAAAAAAAAGGATATTTTCTACTTTTTGTTATAAAAAAAATACAATAAACTCAACTTTAGTCATACATTTAGTCCAAAATGTATTCAGCCACATGTCTTTGGTAAAAAAAAAATGTCAAGCGTATATTTATTGGTCTGCGCAAAAGTTATAGCGTCTACAAACTAGGGTACATTTTCTGGAATTTACACAGCTTTTAGTTTATGACTGCCTATCTCATTTATTGAGGTGTTAAAATGGCAGGGCAGTACAACCCCCCCCCAAATGACCCCATTTTGGAAAGTAGACACCCCAAGGAAATTGCTGAGAGGCATGTTGAGCCCATTGAATATTAATTTTTTTTTGTCCCAAGTGATTGAATAATGACAAAAAAAAAAAATTACAAAAAGTTGTCACTAAATGATATATTGCTCACACAGGCCATGGGCATATGTGGAATTGCACCCCAAAATACATTTAGCTGCTTCTCCTGAGTATGGGGACTTTTTGGGAGCCTAGCCGCGTACGGGGCCCGAAAACCAAGCACCGCCTTCAGGATTTCTAAGGGCGTAAATTTTTGATTTCAATCCTCACTACCTATCACAGTTTTGAAGGCCATAAAATGCCAGGACAGTTCAACCCCCCCCCCCCCCATGACCCCATTTTTCTAAAGTAGACACCCCAAGCTATTTGCTGAGAGGCATGTTGAGTCAATGGAATATTTTATATTTTGCTACAAGTTGCGGGAAAATGACAAACTTTTTTTTTTTTTTGCACAAAGTTGTCACTAAATGATATATTGCTCAGACATGCCATGGGCATATGTGAAATTACACCCCAAAATACATTCTGCTGCTTCTCCTGCGTACAGGGTCCCGAAAACCAAGCACCGCCTTCAGGATTTCTAAGGCCGTAAATTTTTGATTTCACTCCTCACTACCTATCACAGTTTCCAAGGCCATAAAATGCCAAGATGGCACAAACCCCCCCTCCCCCAAATGATCCCATTTTGGAAAGTAGACACCCCAAGCTATTTGCTGAGAGGCATGGTGAGTATTTTGCAGCTTTTTTCAATTTTCAAAAATTTGTGACAAAAAGTGAGGTCTGCAAAATACTCACCATACCTCTCAGCAAATAGCTTGGGGTGTCTACTTTCCAAAATGGGGTCATTTGGGGGGGTTTTGCCATCTGGGCATTCCATGGCCTCCGAAACTGTGATAGGCAGTGAGGAGTGAAATCAAAAAATTACACCCTTATGCCCCGTACACACGGTCGGACTTTGTTCGGACATTCCGACAACAAAATCCTCGGATTTTTTCCGACGGATGTTGGCTCAAACTTGTTTTGCCTACACACGGTCGCACAAAGTTGTCGGAATTTCCGATCGCCAAGAACGCGGTGACGTCAAGCACGTACGACGAGACTAGAAAAGGCCAGTTCAGAACCAAGCGAGGCACCCTTTGGGCTCCTTTTGCTAATCTCGTGTTAGTAAAAGTTTGGTGAGAGACGATTCGCGCTTTTTCAGACTCGTGGCTTTCAGATCGTTTTCTGCCGTTCAGTTTGTGCTTGTGGGTTTGTATCTGCTCTTCAGTGCGTGCAGTCAGTTCGTATTGGAGTTTTCTGTGCGATCTTGTCCGCTCGTTGCTGTTTTTCAGGTCGCTCTTCACAGGCCTTGCTGTTCTTCAGTGCGTTCTGTTACTTCGTTCTGAGCAGCCGACCGTTTTCTAGCCATGTTGCGTATGCGTACTCCTCGTAGAGTTCGTGCTGTGCGGGGGCTTGGTATTGGGGTCCTGACCTTGACACAAGTCCAGTCCATGAACAGGGTGGGGAGGAGTTCATGGACCAAGAATTGGTTGCTTCAGCGTGACCAGTTCTGTCATATGCCTTTGCTCCGTGAGATCCGTGAGAATAATCCTGATGATTTCAGGAACTTTCTCAGGATGACGGACCCCGTATTTCACCGTTTGTTGGCTTCGCTGACCCCCTATATCAGCAGGCAGGATACCTGCATGAGGCAAGCCATCACTCCGGAGCAGAGGTTGGTCGCTACCTTGCGGTATTTGGCCACAGGGAGAAGCCTGCAGGACCTCAAGTTCTCGACAGGCATCTCCCCCCAGGCTCTGGGGATCATTATCCCAGAGACCTGTTCTGCCATCATCCAGGTCCTACAGAAGGAGTATATGAAGGTAAGATTTTTATCCTTTTATATCACATTTTATTGTATTGAATGTTTGATAATATATTGTATTTCTTTCCTCATTCCCTAATTACCATGATTGTATTATGCTGTGAATGTCCCCTTTGTCCTCATGCATGCTGGATTTTTATGTAATTATTATTTTAGGTCCTTCATACATATTTGCCCTTCAATAACCTCCCCAGCATGGTGTCTCCTGCCCTATATTCACCTCATGTAGTTACTTAACAATGTATTTTATCAGCTCCATAGTAGTGCTTTACCCCAAACACCCCCTAAAATGTTTGGAAATGTTATTTTTGATTTAAATTCAGGCAGAGGGCCAGAGGCTTTTTTTTGTGGTGTCCCCAAATTTTTTGTAACCCTCCCTCCCCCAACTGCTAAGTCAGCTGATCCCAATTCTCTATCCTCAATCATCTATCTGCTGACTTTGCCAAACCCATACACACTATACCCACCTCTTTAGTGCTCAGATTTATGGATGAATTCCCCAAAGCATGTAGTGCAACCTGCCTGTATACTTTCCAATGGTACTGTTTAAAGTTCTTGTATCCTATTATGATCTTGATAGGTAATAGCAGAATGTCCAAAATGTGCTCAAATGTGTACAGTGTGTATTTATATCTTTGTATTATGACACTTCTTACCTGTCCAGTGGGCTGCCAATAGTGTAACTAAGGAGGGGCTGTTCCAAGTAATACCCTGTATTTAGGCATTCATCTCTCAATGAAGTGAAGAGGGTTACCTGTCCAAGAGTCCCCCCCCCTATAATGTTAGAAATGGCCCATGAGGGGGGGGGGGGAATATGATAGGTGTACCTTATACTTTGTTGTTGTTAAATTCCCCTTAATAAATGCTATCTGGAGGTTGACCCATAATGTTTGTGTCTAATCTGCTTGCCAGGTTTCTGTGAAAAAATAGTAATGTTTATTGTTTTTTTCCTCAACAGTTTCCTTCCACGCCACAGGAATGGCAGACTGTGGCCTCCCACTTTGCCCAGCGGTGGGACTTTCCTAACTGCGGAGGGGCAATTGATGGGAAACACGTCCATATCGTCCCACCACCCAACTCGGGGTCGTACTATTATAATTACAAGGGGTTTAATAGTATAGTGATGTTGGCGGTGGTGTCGGCTAATTACGACTTCTTGTATGTGGACGTGGGGAAGAATGGCCGGATGTCCGATGGTGGAGTGATCGCCCAGACGGAGTTCTACAGGCGTCTCCAGAATGGCAGCTTGGACTTGCCACCTCCAGAGGACAATGTTGAAGGTCTCCCATTTGTGTTCGTTGCTGATGAAGCATTTGCGTTGGGGGACCACCTGATGCGGCCATTCCCGATGAGGACCCTCACCCCGGAACAGAGGGTTTTTAATTACCGGCTGGCCAGAGCCCGAAGAGTGGTGGAGAACACATTTGGAATCTTGGCCAGCCGGTTCCGATTATTTATGACACCCATCCATATGGCGGAGTATAAACTGAACCATATAATACTTGCCTGCTGTGTTCTCCATAATTTTCTACGAAAACATTCAGCCAACTATGCTGGCTCAGTTGGGCCTGAGGCCGGAATCCCAAATACATCAACAATGACGGCACTTGAAAGCGGCCGTCCTGGCTTGCCCTCCCTGAATGCCCGTGATGTCCGGTTACGATACCTGGAGTTCTTTGCGGGTAGGGGGGCTATCAATATGCCAGACAATATGTGACACCTTTTTTCAAATTAAAAACAACCAAAAGAAATTCTTGGTGGACATTTACTGCTTGTGTTTGTTTTAGCTGACCCTGACAGAAATGTGTTGAGTGCAGAAAATGTCGTGATTGGGTAACCTTATAAAAAACAGTGTTGGCTGGTACTTCCTAAATGCAAAAACACATTTCACTACAAGTGCACTTGCAACTGCACTGAACCTGCACTTGTAGTGCAAAGAGGATTTGCCCTTAGGAAATAACCCCCATTTGTGCATAAAACAACAATTACATCACCCCAAAAGTGTTGTAGTGTTGAGACAATAATCCACACATTCTTGAGTAAGGCACTTTTTTATACCTACACAATCACATGCGCATTTACCAAAGGTTTTTAAAACAAACCAACATGTTTGTTGTATAACAATGTTTGCAGTAGCATTATGAAAAATCAAAATATCCATTTCAGATAAAACAGGCCTGTGTAAAACCAACAAGAAAGCCAAAAAACTTGAACTTACAAAGTTCACATTAGGTAAAACCTGAAGGCTATATCAGACATCAGTATTTAGGAACTGGGTTTGATATAGCGTTCAGATGGGGGGAAATCACCCCTGGAAAAGCCAAATTTGGAAGATGCACACCAATTTACAAATGTCCACATGTGCTATCTGCCATCATGGGGGATCAAGGGACAAATTTGGGGGGAGCAAGCCCTTTCTCAACGCTACTTTATAATTGAGGAAGGGGTTGCCCCCCCAAAAAGCGTCCATTGATCTCCCGTGATGGCAGATAGCACATGTTGGCACACTGTGTGCATCCTCCAAATTTGGCTTTTCTAAACATTGAAAAAAGTTTGGTACGATAAAACAGGTGATTTTGTGGGGTTTAAATTCGCCCCAAAACATCAATGATGTTATTATTTTTTTTAATAACATCACTGATTTGTTGATGTATGTTTTGCAATTGGAGATTACACCCCATGATCTCCCCGATCAGTATCTGGGCACTTTCAGATGTAAAGCGTTCTGGATCCCTCACATCACGATCACCTAAAAAGAGATAAAGAACAAAAAAAAAGGTCTCAAAAATCTGCCACCATCCATCTCGTTTACCTGAGCCTGTGGTCGCAGACACTCACCTGTTGTGGTGCCAATCTCCACCACGTCTTCTTCTTCCTCCTGCTCAGCTTCTTGGGTTGGTATTTCCCCTTCTTCCAGAGAGGGGGGGTCTCTGGTCTCCTGGGATGAGGGGTGTCCGAGTCTTTTCTCCCCTATGTAAAACAAAAATGGTATACTTAGCACACAGATATTTGATGGCAGAACTATAGAAATAGGAAACATTGCTTGGAAGTGGGGTACAATTGTCTATTTTAGCCGAGTTCCAAGATGTATATTTTTTATTGCCCTTTGTCAAGCTGCAATACTTTACCTGTTTGGTACAAGCTTCACAGATGGAGACCCCCTTATAGTATACACTGGAGCACCTGTGTGGCCCCCTAATAAAAATGGTGTTCTTGTGTCCCACACTAGTGCTCCAGTGTCCAGATGTGAAAACAACTGCTCAGTGTCCTCTCCTTACACACAATCTAGTTTGCATTTCATTCTAGTAACAAACCCATCTACACAAACAAATATTTGGCATCCAAGTAGGCCCCCAAAAATGTGTGAAAATGCATATGGCCTAAACAATGGTGTTCTAGAGGCCGAAAGAAAAATGTTTGATACGAACGAATAATGTGCCCATGAACATTAAAGTTGACCTTTGGAAACGTTACAACTAATCAAAGCATATGGAGCAGAACGAACGTAATAAAGACAGAAAGAATAGGAACACAGCACAACTACTTACTTTTTTGCAGCACTCTCCGGATCTTTCGGTACTGCTCTGGCTCTCTCAACTTCAGGTCCGACCACCGCTTCCTGAGCTGATCTTTAGACCTTCGTACCCCGAAATTCCGCTCTAGACTCCTGACCACTTTCGCCATGATTTTGGCCTTTCGGATATTGGGGTTGGGGTAAGGCCCATATTTTCCGTCATAGTCGGACTTCCTCATGATGTCGACCACCTCCAACATCTCCCCAAACGACATATTTGTGGCCTTAAAACGTCTCCTTCTGGATCGGGCCGCGCCTGGATCCGCCCTTTCCTCCTCCTCCTCCTCCTCCTCGTTGCTACAATTAGCCCGCACCTGCTGTATGTCCGCCATCATGCTCTTCCCCCACTGCGCTGAACGAAAAGGGGCGGGGAATACACTAGAAAGAACGTCAGGGGCGGGCGGAGTTACACGCATGCGCAGTGTATATAAAGCGTAACACGCGTGCGTATTACGTTTGATCTGTGAGCGGAGGAAGGAGCATTGAACGCGGCGATCGTAAGAACGAAGGTAAGAGACAAACTTGGGCCTATACTGCTTCTATAGATTGAGGCCTATATTGTAACAAGATTAGGAGAGTTTGGTGTGACATTAGGCTTTGTCTTGTGTTGTGTCTTGCAGTGAACATGGATATGGTACTGAAGGATCAGGACTTCATTTCAGTCTTCATAGAGATGCTAAGGGAGCTGCCCTGTCTGTGGGAGATTAAACACCCCCATTACAAGAACCAAGCAAAGAGGAAGGCAGCACTGGAGCAATTGTGTGAAATTGTGAAGCAGGTGATCCCCACGGCAGACATCACCTATTTAAAGATTTTCATTGGTGGCCTGAGGAGCACATATCTGAGGGAGCGCAAGAAAGTCCTGGATTCACAGAGATCCGGAGCAGCAGATGACATCTATGTCCCCAGGATGTTGTACTACGACAGGCTGCACTTTCTGGCAGGCCAGACTGAACCCAGGTCATCACTCTCCAGTCTTCCTTCCACGCTTCCTTCCCCCCCGGCTGAGGCTTCTGACGCCCAACCTGGGCCTTCCAGGCCACATGTGGAGGAGCCCAGATTGAGCAGGTATAGCATTCCTCTAAATATTTCTGCTTGTCCAATCAATGATGTTAACTAGATGTTAGTTGGGAGTACTAATTTATGATTGTGATTGATGATGCAAAAACTAAAACCATGTCCCTTTTTCATACACAGGGAAGTCTCAGCCAGGAGGTGGCCGGGCCGAGCCGGCTGGCTGATCTGCAGGTCCCTCCACCCCCCCTGGAAACAGAAAGTGGCAGTAGGAGGAGTACCCTAGAGGAGGCTGCTATCAGATTTTTTTGTAGGGCTACAGAGGTCCTGGGAGCACCCCACACCAGGCAGGAGAACATTGCTGCATTCATAGCCTATAAAATGCAGAGGATGGAGGAGGGCCAAAAAGCCATGTGTGAGGCCCTCATATCAGAGGCTCTGGCGAAAGGTATGAGGGGCCAAATTACACCTCAAACACACCTTCGCGATGGTCCTCCTACTCCTCCTCCTGCCACATCTCCAACTGCACAGCCACAGCCCGGAAGGAAGTGTGAAAGGAAGACCAGACAGTGAGGACCCTGGATCCAGTCTGGTCGGCCAAAAGATGCAGCCTCTTGTGGTACCACAACCTGGGGACACTGATGTCATCTGCTGCTATCCGGATCTCTGTGAATCCCGGACCAGACTGCCCTCCCTTACATATGGACTCCTCAGGCCACCAATTTTGAGGTTTAAGAATTGATGTCTGCCGTGGGGGTCTCAGGCTTCACTAATTTCTCCTGTTGATCCAGTGTTGCCTCCTCTTTGTTTGGTTCTGAGCCCTTAATAAAGGATTTTTGTTTTGAATTATACTCTCCTATGTGTTTTACTTCAAAAATGACGGTTTGTTTGTGAGGATTCAGGTACATTTCTAATATACAATGTGAAATGAACAAGGGACACCAACAACAAAAAATCTCATGGAGATTAAATAATAAAAGATATCAATGGTGTTGGGGTAACTTGCCACACAAAACACACACAAAAATATTCTGGAGTAAAAATAAAAATAACATTGAACAAAGATCAGCCTTGGAAAAAATCCAAACATTAAAGAAAAAAAAAGGCTTAAAAACAAAAAAAAAAAAAACATAAAAAATATAAAACTGTCAGATGTGACAACTAATAACAATATATTGAGGGAATCCCACTAAAAAACACAAATAAAACTTTGTGAGAAGTGTGTGTGAATATGAGCAGCAAAACTACTTAATTCTTGTCACATTATAAAGAAGAAGAGAGTGCGCTGTATTAAACCATTTTTTACATTGCAGCG